>NC_056737.1:1548492173-1548714673 GCF_019279795.1 Protopterus annectens | reverse complement strand
ACCCCTATGGAGACAGGTAGTTGGGGAGATGTATCATTCTGCCATACAACGGATTGTTGGCGGTCAGACAGGTAACTCTGAAACTAGTTAGTGACTGAGAGAAGGATAGGTTATTGAGGACAGAAACGTGTTGTTTGTGTGGGACCATGTCAAATGCTTTAGATAGTTCTAGGAAAGTAGCAAAGGAGGGATAGCCATTGTTTTCATGCTGAAGGATAGTGTTAGTAAAGGAGAGTAAGACAGTGGTGCTATGGTTTGGTCGGAAACCATGCTGAGTATTGGAAAGGAGGTTTTTAGTAAGGAGGTAGTCAGAGACCTGAGAATGTATGCATCTCTCTAGTATTTTGGAGAGTGGAGAGAGAATAGATATGGGGCAGTAACTGGTTAGTTCTGTGGAGGGGCCGCCTTTGTGCAGGGGAATTATATGTGATATTTTCCACAGTATTGGAACGTAACTTTCTGACAGAGATTGATTAAGCAAGATGGATACTGGGTAGGCCAGAGCATCAGCTGCGATTTGTAGGTATTCACTTGGGATGGTGTCTGCTGCTAATTTGGTGGGCTTAAGTTTAGTTAAGAGTTTTTTTATGTTCGAGCTAGGTACAGGAGAAAAAGAGAAGGCATTGGGGAGATTACTAGTTGAAAGTGTGGGTTGGAGGGAAGGGGGGTTGTGTTGTTTAGCTAGTGATAGTATGGTTTGTGTGAAGTGTGTGTTGAATGAGGTAGCAATATTTTTGGAGGAGTGAGGGATGTTAGGAGGAGGGGTACTGACTTTACCTGGATGGAGGATGGAGTTTGTGGAGGACCAGAATTGTTTGGGGCTGTGTTGGGAGGAGTCTAAGGCAGACTGGTAGTATTGGAATTTGTCCCGTTTTATTAGCTTTTTAACTCTTTTGCATAGTTCTAAGAATTTCTGTCTAGTTGAGGGGGTTTTGGTTTTGCGCCAGTGCTCCCAGGCTTTATCCCGGTTTTTCATTTCTGACTTAGTGGTTTTCTGTAGCCATGGGGAGGGTTGTGCTTTGATTCTGTAAAGTCTTATAGGGGCATGGTAATTAAGGATGCTCAGGAAGGGAGTATTAAAAAATTCAACTGCGTCATCAACACTGAGGTACTTTAGGGGATGCCAGTTACATTCTTTGAGGGATGAGGTGAATGTGAGTGGGTTAAAGTTTAGTTTTTTTACGTATTTGACGGTAGATGACAGGTTCAGCTTGGTATAGGTATTTTTTGAGTAGGAATGTTGGGGAGTGATCACTGAGGCTATCTGATAAGCAGCCTGTTATATATGACTGAGGCTCTTACTGACAAGTATCCAGTCCAGGGTAGTGTGCTTGCTGGAGTTTTTATTTATCCTGGTTGGCGACTGGACTAGTTGGGTGAAGCAATGAAGGTTTATATGATGGGTTGGATTGTTGCCAGAACAGGATTTCCATTCAATATTGAAATCACCTAAAATTATAGTTTCTTGGGGGAAATGGTGGGTAGACCAGCTGAGGAGGTTTTCTAGTGGAGGGATGTTTTGACCAGGTGGGAAGTAGCATCCAGTTATGTTGATGTTGATGGTTTTGTTTTGGTTTATGTTGAGGTTGGTATATATTATTTCTTCATTGCCTATTTGTGGAGCTGATGATTTTAAGATCTGGATGTTTAGATGCTGTTTAAATATTATAGCTACACCGCCTCCTTTCTTGTTTAGCTGGTCTACTCTTACTATGCCATAACCGGTAGGGAGTATTTGCTCACTGGTAATGTGAGGTTTTAGCCAGGTTTCTGTCAGGATGACTATATCTGGGGAGTACAAGTCTATGTTGGCATGGAGTTCATGGACTTTGTTGGATATACTTCTAATATTTAGGCTTAGTAGAAGGAAGTCACTTGGCTTTCTATTGGCTGTGATATGGGAGAAGTTGTGGTTTCTAGTCTGATTATGAGGACTGGGGTTGGAGATGGTAGGGTCAGGGTTGGGGTTGATGTCTCCACTTAGGGCTAGTTTTGATATGCATGAGGTTATTAGTTTTCTCATTTTTTGAATGTGTTTGTTTATTAGGGAAACTTTATGATTGTGCTCTGTGGGTAATAGGTATGGTGGGTGGGTTACTATGTCAAGTTGTGGGGATGCTTTATGTTTGAGTAATATAGTTGGTAGAATATGCGGGGGGTGCATAGGGATGGTTTTTGAGTTGGTGGGAGGGGAGCTGAGTGAGGGTGAGACATGAGTGGTGGTGTGAGTAGTAGTACAGTGTTAGTGGTTGAGTGGGGGAATGATGGAGCTTTGGTAGGATGTAAGATATGCAAGGAGAGTGCATGCAGTGAGCATAGGTAAGGTATGCTTGTACATGTTGGTTGAGGAGGTGCGATAGTGGGAAAAAGGAGGAGGTAGTGTTGGGTTAGCGCTGTGGTTGACTATTGGAAAGATAGGAGGGGTTTGTGAGTGTAATAAAGGTAGGACCACTGGAGGTGTGATGGAATAGGGGGGCAGGTTGGGGAGCGAAGCGGGTGGAGACCCTGTTAGTTGCTCTTATGAGGGGGCTGGAAACAATCGGGTAACAGAGAAAACTGATAAATGAACGTATGATAGTGACAAAGGGTGGTTGTAGTTTAAAAAATGGTGCATGCCACAGGTAATATTTATTAACTTTGGGATTGGCTTAAGGTAATAAACAGGGAAGGGGGGAGGTGGAGAACAAGGGTGTGAGCAGGCAGTTCTTTTGTACTGCTGCTAATGAGCCAAAGCAAAGACAAGTTTGTGTTTAAGAAACCATCAGAATTGACCAAGGACTGCTTTGAAACTGTAAGTCATTTTTTAACCATTTCTCAGGTGGAAAAACAGAATAACCTTGTGTCAGTAGGCTACTGTGGTCTCAGTTTAAATTAACAAACACACAGTATTGATCAGTTATGGATACTATTTGCTAACAGACAGGAATAAGAGAGAAAGTGGAAGATGAGAGTGTGTCTGTGTGTGTCTGTGCATGTCTGTGCGTGTCTGTGTGTTGCTTACAAGCCAAAGGACAGTGCTCTCCAGGGGAAATTGAATATTGGCTCAAACAGGTAGACGCATACTCAAAGTTAACTTTAGCTGTTTGCAGACAGTTCAGACCCAACTGTGCTTTTTCTTATAAGAATGATAAAGGTGGTACCGCAGTTCAATACTTGAGTGGTGTTAGGTCTAGAAAAGAAGAGTACAGAGAGGAGTAAGCACTTTTGAGATGGTAAAGATATATTATAAAGATTACAAAAGACAAACTGAGCAAATAGCTGCTGTAACTACTAGTATATGCAGATACTGAGCCATTTGGAAAAACATCTGTTAGAAGAAGCGTCAGACAGTTATGCAGTCACAGATAAAGTGTAGCGAGCAGCACTCTGTCCTGGGTCTCTGATGTGATTTTGTGTGTGTGTATCTATATATATATATATATATATATATATAGATAGATAGATATATGTATGTATATGTGTATATATATATATATATATATATATATATATATATATATATATATATATTTATATATGCATTTATATGTGTGTGTGTGTATGTGTGTATATATATATATATATATATATATATATATATATATATGTCTGTGTGTGTGTATATATATATATATATATATATATATATGTGTGTGTGTATATATATATATATATATGTATGTGTGTGTATATAGATGTATGTGTGTATTGCCCTTTTTTTGCCTTGGCTAGATATGCAGTGCAGTGTGCTTATTAGCTTGCTGTATCCAAATATTGGCCTGTAACAACTGTTAGGGTGTTTTGAGATTGTGGCTCGGGGACACAGTAATACTGATGCTATTTTAGCTACGAAAACCTGTGTCAGGTACCAAGTTTCAGCAGTCATATGCGAGACTTGGCTAAGTTGCAACACTTGTCCCTTGTGCATTCTCGTGCAGCATATAATGAATGATTATAAATATAACTGTGCAAGTCCCTCATGTGAGCCATGTCTGACTGAAAATGCCAATTGTGACGACTTGTTTATAATAATCCATTGGAATAATGGTAAAAAGTAAAATAAGTTATTTTGCATTAGTGCATGACTTATTTCAATCAAAACTGCTTTGATTAACAAAATTAGTCCCGTTTGTGCATTATTCTGCTTAACTTGAATATAAATACTCAGTAAGTTTTTTGCTTTTCGGATATGTGTGTGTGTGTGTGGATATATATATATATATATATATATATATATATATATATATATATATATATTTATATAAACTCTGAGCTTTGTATGTCACCAGTCACTCTACTATATTTTAATGGAAATTTGAACTGATTATTTGATGTGATCATTCCTATTCATTGTTTAATTTTTGGAGTGAGCAGTAGACCTGTAAGTTTGCATCAGGTAAGTCATGTCTCATCCTACTGCACATTTATAAATTTGTGTTTACACACTGGCTTTATTATACTGTCAATCATGTTTCTATTGGGCCTCCATAGAACTCACTACATGTTGAAATCTGAGCATCATGCTCCTCTTATGTAGAATACATCCAAGTGATCATTCCCTGTGTGACGAAAGAAAGCTAGCTGGAATTTTGTAAATAATTATATGTCATTTGTGAATATCAAACTAATTTGTATAAGATGATTGTATTAGCAATGTAGTAGAAGTGTATGTCATATGTATATCAAACTGATCTGTACAGATGTTTGTGTTGAAAAGGTATTTGTGAAGTGCTGTATTTAAAATGTGTCCACAGTGCACCATACTGGAAGAGAACAGAAATGCACATGCACTATTGTAACTGTTTAAATGTATATATTTTAACAGTGGAAACTGGGATACAAGAGGTTAATCTCAGTCCAGCAAACTTTGTAAAAGTATCTGAAATTAAATTACTTAATAGACTTTGCCATAAAGATGTTTCACTGCAGCTAGGGACTCAAAAATCTGTATTAGGAAGCTTTCTGTAGTGTATTTAGGGTGAACCAATTGCTACTTTAGAAGCATGACGGAATGTAATTGTTTTATGACTTCCATCATCTGCCAATGATCTGAGCAAAGGCCCTTGTATGAGTGTTTTGCAGGTAGGTGCTAAATACTGCCAGCTGCAGCAGTGGGGGGTTGCATGAGAACTAGAGGTCAGATGGCCAGAAATTGTCATTCTGCAAGCTATCACAGCAGTAAGATTTTAGATATTATTTTGAGAAGTCTCTTAGAGCATTCTGTCTAGGACCTGACAACATGAAACATTCATCACATCTTCCCTGCTGTATTAGTAAGTATTAAGGTATAACAATTATTTTAGAAATAGTCAGGAATATAATGTAGTCAGGCTTGGAAACATGTCTGTGAGTCTGGTAGCCTTGGGGAGACCCAGACAAGACCACACACTTGAAGTCAGGAGTGGTGATGTGGTTACCTCAGGGAGGGAGCTACCCTGTAGCAGTGAGACTGAAGGTGAGCCACAGCTGCTGGTGGATGCTGATGTTCCACTGGACAGAGTGACTGCAAGGGGAGATGTGAGCAGTAGTACCCTGGCAGACAGTGAGGCAGCAGTGTCAGAGGATACCAGAGTTCCTTTGAAAGGAGAGTTGAGACATTCTCTGCTCTCAGATCCTACATTGCAAGGCTTGAGGGGAGGTAGCTAGGGAGGTGACTGATTCTCAAGGAAAGGGGGGATCTGTATATTGGGTCTAAGGGTTATTGTATGGACCCCTGATGGAGGGCTAGAGGGTGAGACAATACAGCAGTTGGTAGTGCCCAGATCCTACCGTCTGGCACTTATAGCCATAGTCCATGACATTTCCTTTTCAGATCATATGGGTATAAAGTGTACCACGGGACATATGCAGAAATTTTATTGGCCTGGGATTTCCAGGGATGTAACGGGGTACTGCAGGACCTGTGAGAAGTGCCAAAACGTAGACAAGGCAGGAGACAAGGTCAAAGCTCCTTTGATACATTTGCCTTTGATTGAGGAGCCGTTTCTGAGGGTAGCTATGGATTTTGTGGGACCTCTGAGTACCCCAAGTTCCACAGGAAAGAAGTATGTCCTAGTGGTAGTAGATTATGCTACCAGATACCCTGAGGCTGTCTCTGTCCTCCATCAAGGCAGAAAAGGTGGCAAATGCTTTGTTAGAGATTTTTCAGAATGGTAGGTTTCCCAAAAGAAATAGTGGCTGACAGAGGTTCCAGTTTCATGTCAGATCTGCTGACTTGTCTGTAGAAGTACTGTGGGGTGAAGCAACTAAAGACCACCCTACCATCTCCAGACTAATGGTTTGGAGGAGAGGTTAAACTCTACATGCATTTACAGACCACTTTAAGAGGAAGTTGACAAGTATTTGCCCGATCTGTTTGTTTACAGAGAGGTGCCCCAGGAATGCACGGATTTTTCACCCTTTGAGTTGGTGTATGGGCATAGGGTGAGAGGGCCTGTAGATTTGATTTGCAATGAGTGGGAGGGTGGGTGTGAATCCCACAAGAAGTCTGTTGTGGCATATGTCCTAAAACTCAGGTAAGGCTCAGGGAACTCATGGGCTTGGCCCGGGAGAACCTGGCAGAAGCCCAACAGCAGAAAAAAGGCCTGTTATGACAGGAATGCTCTAGCCATAGAGTATGCTGTGGGGAAGCAAGCTGTGGTTCTCATTCCTGTCAGACACAACAAGCTGCAGGCAGCTTGGGAAGGACCCTTCAAATTGGTAAGGAAGATCAGTGCTGTCAAGTACATGGCAGAACTGCTAGGCAGGAGGCAGGTGCACAAACTGTACCTTGTCAACATGATGAAACCTTACCATGATAGAGAGGCTATTGTGCTGAGTATTTGCACTGGATGGCAGGATGAGTCCAAGGGGGATCTAGTGACTGATCTCCTCAGTGAGGCTTGGACTGACACCTCTTTGGAAGGGGTAGCAATGTCCCAGCAGCTGTCCCTTACTCAGGTTTGAGAAATCTAAGCAGTGTTACAGGAGTTTAGGGGTATGTTCACTGGGAAACCAGGGTGTTCTCACCTGATGCAGCACCATGTGGATACAGGACCCCAAAGGCCTATCAAGCAGGCCGTTTGTAGGGTGCCTGAGAGAGTCCAACATACTCTGAGGAAGAGGTACAGTGGTGCTGGTACCAAAGAAGGATGGCAGCAACTGATACTGTGTGGACTACAGAAACCATTCTGCATTCTGTCTCACACCTGACAACAAGAACCATTCACCACATCTGCCTTGCTCTTTTAATAAGTATTAAGGTATAGTAATTCTCTTAGAGATGTTCAGGAATCTAGTGAAGTTTAATTTAGATATTATTTTTCTTTATTTATTTGAGACTGTCCTTTAGTGTTTAAAGTATTTCCTGTGATTTGAACTCTGATGTCATTGTGAATATATACTTAGTATTTTCCTGTTCTTTTATTATTATTAAATATATTTAAACCTTTCATTGTGGCTGATCTGTGTAGAGATATTTAAGTTTTGAGAGTACTTGCATATTTATTTGGTGTCACTGTGTGGGCCACTCCTAATAGCCTTGCTCTCGGTCAAACTACCATTTGTATTAGTATTAATATTACACAGTAAAATTGGACACCCTTTGTTAAGGGCCTTAAAGTAACTTGTAAGGTGTGGCTGGTGGCAGTGGTAACTACCTTATAGTCTGGGCAGGAGGGGGCATAGCTAGTAAACCTGTGCTAGCCTTTCCCAGGTGTGTGTGTGTGTGTGTGTGTGTGTGTGTGTGTGTGTGTGTGTGTGTGTGTGTGTGTGTGTGTGTGTGTGTGTGTGTAAATGAAATGTCAGTGTGTGTGTCAGCTACTTGGGCAGGGACACGAAGCACCGGTTGGACAGAGGGTTAGACAGAGATTGTGCTGGAGGTTTTGGCTTGGCCACTTAGCTGAGATCTCAACTCTATAGCTGTGCCAGTTGGATGTCTTATTGGAGGTCTGAAGGAGGTGGGAGAAACCAGCTCCGAACTGACTGTGGTCTCTGTGTGCTCTTAAAGGAAATTGCACTTGATGCAGAGAACTGCATCTGGAAATACTGGGTGTGTACCTGTTATCCTTCTGGTGAATGTCCCCCCACAGCTGCCAGTGGTGAGGATTGATGCTTCTTGATTACTGGTCCAGTGGTGGGTCGTCACACCCTGTGTATACTGAAAATGCAGAATTTGCTGTATTTCATCTTTACTGGCAGCACCATAGCAGACTGTATCCTAGCACACTTGTTTTTTAACAAAGACAAAGCATGAGGATGATGTTTGCTTTGCTATATTAGTAGTCCCAAGTTGTTAGGGATTTGGTCATGGACCCTCTTTTATACATGCTTATAAATCACTTTTGGTGTGACTTGAACTGCTACTCAACAAAATCGGACACTTTTTTTCTTTACTTGGGGGGACATTCCCTTCTTTCAAAAGAAAAAGTTTGGTGTCTGCAGTCTACCATGCTCACTGTGTGATACCAGGTGTGAGAGTAAAGAACAGGTTAAAATGCATTTTAGTGGATTTTTTTAAATGTAAAATGTTTTGCATTTTAGTGTGTAGAGTGCATGCGGTTTAATAACTTGGCAAAAACATATATTTTGGCATTTATTGTTAATAAGAGTCATAAAGAAAATATTTTATTTTGTATAAACTATGCAGCTTGTGAAATGTATTATGTGCAAGCAGGTCAAGATGAACTCTTGTATGCAGCTGTGTCTCGTCAACAGGACGTGCAAGATAAGAGTGAGTCAGAGGAGTTATCCTTTAGTAACGGAATGTTTGAAATATGGAGAACAAACTGTCAGCAGACCAGCTTCAAAGGAAAGACTTATTATTCTGACAAATTCTCTAAACTGCTGATGCAGGCAGGAAAGACACAGTAAAGACTGGGAATTTTTCTTTTGTATCAGAGACTTTGATTTTCCTGCCCTTAAAGACCTAAACTGTAAGCTGAAGTACAGTTTTCGATATATATATATATATATATATTTTTCATTGCTAAGCTAGATGTAAACCTCGTGTGCAGTAAATGAATGTCGTAACGGCAGAACTGTCTCAGTGTCTTCATTGAGTAAAGGTACAGACTACCTGAAAAGTATAGTTTTAACTTAACAGTGGCGAATCCAGTCGAAACGACCGGAGAGGTGACCTGCAGAGGTGCCTCTCACAGTGCAACATTCTAGCTCAGAAATTCTTAGAGTCAACTCTTCTCTTCTAAACTTTGCCCGTTGACTGGCAGGCCAAAACACTGTGGCGCAGTACAGGGCAGTACGGTAATTCTGCTTCAGACTGTTGGTGATATACAGGGTCCAAATTTTCCACTGCTGAAAATTCGTCTCACCAGTATATAGTGAAAGACAGCAGAAAATTCTCCCACAACTGGTCTTTGTGTCAAGACTGGCCACCTTGTCCTAAACATTTGTGGTAAATATTTTCTTCTGTTTTTCTTTTAACAATGACAGCAATTCGTGACCTTGCCAAGAAGTGCACTCAGTCTTTTACTTTTGATGTGTCTAAATCAACTGTAAATGTGTGAAATTATTTAAATACATGGTATGATCAGCATGTCAGCACCTCTAAGTCTTTATTAGAAAAAACACAATCCAGCATTGTGGAAATGGATTGCTACCTTTGATTGGTATGCATGTAAGGCAAAGATGCCACAAAATGTACAAAAATGTGCTATTTGCAATGATTTAAATGTTGCTTTTTGTAGGCCTTGTTATAAACGTATTGTGCAAAACCTGGAACATAACCAGGATAAAGTAATGCCTGAAGCGCAGACAATGGTTCCTGTTTCTATATGTGCTGTTGCAAAAGATTTGTTAGAGGGTGATGCAAATGTCAAAGTTTATACTTTTCAGTCTGATTTGCAGGAGTTTAAAGATTAGATCGCTAAAGTTAGCAACCAGCATGATCTTGACCTCATGGGTCACTTTCAGACTTACTGTGATAAATAAAATGTGTCTGGTAAACTGCATGCGGACACTGCTAAATGTACAAAAACATTTTTTTCAGTTTTTAAAAGTCTCACGGACTAAAATTAAGACCTTTACACAAACTGTTATTAAACAGGGCAGTATAGCTACTGGTATGATAGAAGAGTTAATGAGTAAAATTGTCCATTTGCAAAAAAATTATGATAAGCAGCTGGCTGACACACAACATGACGTAACTGTTGCAAGGGAGGAAATAAACACATTTCGAGCTCAGTTAGAGGCACAGAAATCTAAGGCTGCTAGAGCAGCAGACTTAGCTAATCAAGACCATTTAAAATTACAAACCCTGTTAGAAAAATATCAATCTAAAGCATTAAAAAATACTGTCACAAGTCCTATCATAGCCACAGCAGGCTTTTCTGCTGAAGTTTATCATCAGTCTAGAATGTTAAAAACTTTCCTTAAGTGGGATGAACAAATGGGTATTTTTAATAACATGATTACATTTAAAGCTTGGGTTCTTAAAACTGTAGGCACTGTATAAAATGATACACTTGAACATTTCTGAAATTTTATTCTGCAGCGTTTCATGACTTATATTCAGCAAAAGCAATATCCAATGCAAACTAAACACTTAAAAATGACAGCAGTATTATTAACATTCACTAGGGGGCAATCTCTCACACCAACACTTTTAATTCAGTTTCAAATGATGGTCTGTAATTTTTTAGAACAAGAAGCCAAACATTACCAGCTTGCATATATGCTAATCAATGGCAGTGATAAAAAAGATATCAAAGATGTTAATTTTCAAAAAGTTGTTATGCGGTCTTTTTTGGACCATTTGAAAGGTGCCCCAGGGGATATCAAGCTTATTTATGAGAAATCTTCAAATGCACTCATGGAGTTAGTAAATAAACTACTGCAAGCACTTGTGTAAAGATAATGCTATTCATAAACAAAAGATTTGCACTCCCCGCCCTGCACCCATTGTTAGTAAAGTAAGGGGAAGGGGGTGTGGAAAATGGATTAATCAGTTTCAGCAAGTCCCACAGCAGGTAGTAGGACAACCACGTCAAGGACAAGTTATACAGGGACAACAGTGGGCAGCTTCAGCTCCCCCAGCCACTCAGTTAACTTCTCAAGTTACTCAATCTATAGAGGGTCCTCCAAAGAGACAGCCTGTTTGTTATTCCTGTAAACAGGTAGGTCATACTAAAAAAGATTATAAATACTATCACAAATGGCGCCAGGAACAAGAGGCAAAGGGTAAGTTTCTTACTGTGAAAAATTTTAATAAGCCACGTGTACCATGACAGTAACAGGTAATGCAGCCAGAAGCACAAACACAGCAGTACACTTCACAACAATATGTGACAGAGGGTAATAGGGACTACAGCAACAACCCCTATATACCACAAACACTCAACAGTCAGTATTCCCAGTACAGCAAAGGGATTGTGTGACACCTAGTGTCAATGTACAAGGTAATATTGTGAGCACACAGGATACAACTGTTCCTTCTGACTTTGTTCCTGATGATCCAGTAAATCCTAATTATCAGCAGCAAGTAGCCTTGCATCATAAACTTAATCGATCTTCTTATGTTGACTGTGAAGAGGTCGAGGAGACACTGCAATTATGTCCTTTGCAGTCCAATACCACCGAAGATTCGGGGTGGGAAGTAGATCTACTATAGGGGTGTGACCTCCCCCTACCCAAGTCTCTTTCTTGACTAACTTCAAGAAAGGAAAAGATGGAGAACCACTTATCAACATTTGGGTAGAGGGGAACTGGTGGGAAGATGTTCTTCTAGATACAGAAGCGGCTGTCTCAGCTACAGGTAGCCATTTGCTTCCTGACTTGTCTAAACGTACATATATTTCAGGTTTTAATGGCTCTGGAGCTGTAGGTAGTAAACCTATGCAAGTACACTTCTCCCATCAAGGGGAACCAGTGAAAGGGGCATTTTTGATGCCTAATTCTTGCACTTCCACAATCTTGGGAATGGATATATTGTCCAAAATGGGAAAAGTCGTAGACCTTCCTAATGGCACTATATGGCAAGGACAAGGTCCCATGTTGTTTATGATTGAGGCAATACATGTATCATACAGTTCTGAAAAGCGCCGTACTGTTAGCCCTACTGAAAATGAGGTATGGTTAAAGGTAAAACAACAGTTCCCTACATTGTGGTCTCAAGGGGCCCACAGACTGTGGGAAGCTACAGGAAGCAGTTTCTGTAGGTAGTGATGATTTTATTCCACCGTTTCAAAAACAGTATCCGATCCCAAAGGAAGCAGAGGCAGACATGCAAAATTGCATACAACGATGGCTTGATGTGGGAATAATTCAAAAGAGAAATAGCCCTACAATTCATCCATATGGCCAGTTAAAAAGAAAGATGGCACTTACCAATTGGTTATTGATGTATAAAAAGTGAACCAATTCATGACTCCCCGGGCTCATTTGATTCCAGGGGCCCCAGAGCTAGCAGCAAGAATAAAACCACAGTCAGTGGTTTATGGTCATAGACTTGGCTAATGGTTTCTTTGCAGTACCACTGCAGGAAAAAGATTGGCAAAGGTTGCCTTTACATTTCAAAATGAATAGTATGTCATGACGCAATTACCGGAGAGGTTCCAAAACAAGTCCGGTTATATTTCTCCAAATAGTTGGACAAATGCTACAAGGTTTAGAATCTAATGATTCTGTTCTGCATTACATTGATGACATACTAATACAGTCTGAAACAAAAGAACAGCATTTATCTAAAGTGACTCAGGTACTTCAAACACTGCAGAAGGCAGGGTTTAAAGTTAAAAGTGAAAAGGTACAATTCATGTTACTTGAAGTAAAATTTGTAGGTACTATTTTACATCCTTCCAGGTGTACTCCTTGTTCAGAGAGGGTGCAGGGAATTTTGCAAATGGTTAAACTGGTTACTATACGGATTTGCACAAATTTCTGGGTATCTTGAATTATAGTCTGGAATTCATAGAGGATTATGCCAGCTCCTCTGTATGACATGCTTTCTAGCCAGAAAGAATTACCCTTTCTGGAGTTGGGGATGAAAGGAAAATACGGCTTTTTGTGATTTAAAGGCAACATTGACCAAGGCTACAGAATTAATAGCTCCAAGTCTAACATGTTCCTTTGTGTTACAGGCAGCAGCTGGGCCCAACACACTCTCTGTTGTCAAATGAAAACAGTCCTTGAACCAAATAAGGAATCAGATGTAAAAACCAAATGATGTATTTTATCACATGGCTTTTAGCTGTGATGCACATTTTATCTGATTTCTGATTGGATGTCTTAGTGTTTAAAAATGTAACTGTTATTCTATCTTTGTTCGTCTGATGAAGCGGATGTTATTCAGAGAAAGCGCTTACCTTACTACAATAAAGGACATATTGATTTTCACTACTGTGTGGAACCAGATTATTTTTTTTTTCTTGTACACACTCTATTGTGCTTTTACAGGAGTGGCCTCAGGGCTCTAATTCTAGAATGGAAAAGACTTTAAATCTCATTACATTTTTCAGTAGGAAAATGACACATGTTGAGAGGGGATATTACCCATGTATTCAGCAACTTTTGGCCATTTACTGGAGTTTAAAACAAACTGAATACCTAACAGCTTTTCTAAAGACATTATAGTACAGACCCCACATTATGCCATACAGGCTTCGGTAAATGAGACTCAGCTAAATAAACTGATTGATGACATCTGTCAAGCAGTGTTTGCAAAATGGTTGTCATTATTTAGTGTCAAGCAAGTTACAATAAAGGCAGGAGAGAGAAGTATTTACTTATCTAACTTCATGGAATATGAAGGAAAACAACACAAATGCATTAGGCACATTTCAAATCCAGAAAAGCCCATTCTGTCCCCTGATTTTCAGGAAGACAGGCCATCCGTCTTTGTTGACGGTGCACAATTTTGGGACAATGGACAATTTCGGACTGGATTTGCAGTGGTACCAGAAAACCCTTCTATGGGACAGTCTGCTCTGATTCAGTTACTGGGACACATGTCTACTCAGCGAGCTGAACTGGAAGCAGTTCTTTGTGTTACAGCATTTTCCACCTGGTGATATTTTTTCAGACAGTGCATATGTAGTTAATTCTCTGTGTCTGCATATGTCTACATGGGCAAGGAGAGGGATTGTTGATAACATGAGCAAATCACTCAAGCATGTTTCTGTTAGACTATTTGGAATTTGGTTCATAGTCAGTCCCTTGTGGGTAGCTACAGTATCTTAAAGGTAAAAGCTCAACAAAAAGCTACAAATGAAAATTTTCAGTTAAATAACTGTGCTGATCAGATGGCAAAAAGGGAAGCAAAAAAGGAATGCAATTGTATCCTACAGAACACCTCTTGTGTACCAGATAAAACCACTGCAGTACATGCCATACAGACATTTTCAGCTCAGAATTTGCAACATGATTTTCTGCAGATCCAAACTAAGTTTGGACTGCAGGAAGAGTTAGAAAAATGTACTCTTGTAGGAAAAAGTCCAGGGCAATATTATGCAAAATGTTTTGAAGACGGTATCAGTCTTCCTTATATACCATACCAACAGGCATGACAGTTAGTGAAATTTTAATCATCAGGTATTGGGACATTTGGGTACACAAACGTTTATGGCCCAGTGTAAAAAAACAAGTATTGGCATCTACAGTTAAAGAAAATCTGTGATTTAGTGCATGCTGAATGCTTAATATGTTTGCAGGTTAATGCTCAATTGAAAGAAAACAGTTACTAAGGGTAACTCCAGCAGATAGACCTTTGTATGCCATCCAAATTGACTTTGCAGGTCCATTACCCCCAGCTAAAGGTAGGTACAGGTATCTTCTAGTGATAGTTGATGTTTTTTCAAAATGGATAAAAGCAATTCTAACAAAAACAATGACGGATAAGGCTACAGCAGAAGCCTTATGGAAAAACATTTTTTGTTATTGGGGATGGCCACGAGTTATCGAATTCGATAATGAGCCACAATTTTTCAGTAAACTGACGAAAGCTTTGTGTGATTTGCTTTGTATCCAGCAACGATTTCATGTTCCTTACCATCCCCAGTCTAATGGGATAGTTGAAAGAATGTACAGGACTCTTAAGGAACGCCTTAAGAAAGCCTGCTTGGAAAAAGGCGTACATTGGGTAAAACATTTGCCTGTAATCTTGCTGGGTGTCAGAGCAACTCCACACAGTAAAACAGGGATATCACCTTTTGAAGTCATGACAGGTAGAAAAATGCTTGTTACAATTGCCATTTGATCCTACTGTTAGTACAAACAGGCCATTATTAAAAATTGCACAGCATCAACAATGGTTAAAACAGATTTCTGAATTGTGACAAAGTCTATCAGAAATGCAAGCATTCAAATTACGGTCAAAGAATCCTGTTATGCCAGGAAAAAACCTTCCCTCCGGGACACAGGTATTGATCAAGACGTTCCAGACAGACGGTCCGTGGGATAGTAATTGGCAAGGACCTTTTAAAATAATGACTCAGTTAGGACCTATAATGTACAAGTTAAAGAAAAAAAAAACAAAATGATTCTTCATAGAGATCAGTTAAAAGTCATTGTGACTTTAATCACATATTCTGCTGCCACATATGGGGTTGCTTATAAATGTCACCAAGCATATTTAAAGTCACCAACTGCACATGTCATAATAGAGAAGCCAAAACATAAGATCTAATACCTGATTTGAAAACCATATGTTTATTAAAACAAAAGCATATGTACTAGAGTGAACATACCCTAAAGTTTATAAACATAATGTCTAATATATTTTATTTTAAACTTAATGTATTTAGTTCTGACCCTTTTAACTCTTGCTCAGACCTACGATGATCGTCTACAAGAGGTGTGGTCCCTTATACGAAACCTTAGGTGTTCAAAACGGCAAGTTTAGATATCTCCCTGGCTTGCTGTAATACTCAAATTAGCGCTGAGTCCAATAATATACATAAAAGCGCTAGCATGTCATGACTACGTCAAGACTTGAAGTTTCGGGGTCAGGCAACCTTCTGAAGATAATGATGTAGTTATTCCAAGGTGGAAAATATATATATAATAATGGGATAAGTGGATATCAATAAAAACATATTAAGAGCATCTGAATAATCAGCTTTAAAACGGACTACTGGTTTGAGGAAAATGTAGTCAACATTTTACACTCAAAACTGTAAAGGAAATACACATGCACAAAAAAATTAAACAGACTAAAAACCAATGCTCACCATTATCCACTCTACAACTTACCCTATTGAATAAATATTATTGGGACAAAAAAGCACTTAGTAATAGTGCACTAAAATACTTTTGGATCTCAACACAGCTCACATAAGGGTGGCGATAAAGGAAAAGTCCATGATAAGGTAGTAAGGGCATTACAAAGATTAGAATAAAGTGAGGTTCTTTTCTGTTGTTTATAACAGAGCCTATACTCTTATATACCATCAATTACTAAACACTGTTTGCGTAAACCTATTTGAAGTGACCTTATAATTGTCTGACCAAAGTTCGGTGATTATACGCATGTAGGTACATAAACTTAAATTGGTTTTATGGTGATATGGCTTTCTCTAAGAGGCATCAGAATAAAATGTGTAAATAGAATAGCTGATGAACACTGAATTTGGGGTAGTAGAGGGCGTGTCAAGACCTTGCTGTTTTACATGGGGACATTCAAGTTTTAAACATGATGGGACAAGGGCATCATATCTGGTGGGAACATTGAGTGCAATTTCTTTTAAATTTAGAATTTGAATATTCCCACATAACAAGGAAAGTAATAACTAGAGACAGCAGTCCTTGACCTAGGGGAGGAAGAACCACACACAAACTAAGATTAGAGGAGTAAGGAAGGTACTCTATAAACATGGTTAATAAAATAACCTTGAAACATTAGTTAAATAGTTGATAAACGTGTTAATAATAATAGAAACAAGTTTATTAAAGTGAAGCGCCCTGCTGCTAGTTAAGATCAGATCTGGCGAAAATGGTTTACTCAAACTTTGACATCTCATATTAAATCTCAGAAGAGGAGACTTGCATTTTTAAGCTGTGTTTGTTAGGGAATGAGTTGGATAGACTTTGTACAAATAGGTGTAGGTCTTTCAGGGCCATTAAACTTTTTTTTACCTTTTAAACACTGACACTCAAGTTATATATATACTAATAGTGCAAACATTTACAAAAACTACATCGAGTCAGGTCCTGTTTAATTCTTGGTCCAGGAGACTAGTGGGTAGGCACAGGGAAGGGACGGGAATGAAAGAATGCTTTCACAACATGCTTTTGATAAAAATAAATGCAGTCCAATACATGTACACAAAATTTCAAGACTACTTGCACAAAAGAAAGGCTTCATAAATGTGGGAAATAGATTCATGTAACATTAAAGGGCTCCAAAACATTAAAAAAAGGAAACTGTTTTTCCATCTAGCTTTGAAGGCGAGGGCAAGTTGCATACTTATTCAAGAAACACACCTAACTATTGAGCAATGGTGAGAAATAAAAAAGAAAAAATGGATAAGAGAAGTCATAGCCTCTGAGGGCAAAACCAGTAGTGCAAGAGTGGCCATAATCATTAAAGATCAGTACCAAGATAAAATTATAGAAACCAAAACAGACAAAGAAGGTAGATGGTGCTATGTAATCCTGTCAACTCCTGCTTATAATAGGCCCATTCTACTTCTTAATATATATGCACCCTGTAAAAATCAGCACTCTTTCTTCGCTTCATTGTACCCTATCTTAAATCAATACAAAAACCATTACATGATCATAGGGGGTGACTGGAATGCATACCAAAACCCAAAAAAAGATAAATCTAGCCCACAGACATCATACAACAAACAAGCAATGTTAACATTAAATGAACTTAAATATGACTTTAATCTATATGATCCTTTCAAATATGGTAGCAACCCAAATAATCCAAATAACTTTACATTTTACTCCAATTGTCATAAAATGTGGTCAAGAATTGACTTTTTCCTAATATCAGAAATGCTGATTAACCCTGACCCCACAATATTTGTACATACTCGTTTCCTATCTGATCACTCTAAAATTACCTTGAATATTACTAAGACCACCAAAAATAATTCACCACAGAGGGGCTATAATTGGTCGCTAAACCCCAATCTTTTAAACAAAAAGGAAATAATTCAGGAAGTCCAAGATATCCTTAAAATGTCCCTAGCCAATTTAGCAAAACAAAAACACCCTCCTGATATTGAATGGGCGACAACTAAAGCTCAGATAAGAGGTATTTTTCTTCAAAAAGCTTCTTCTTATAAGAGAATCCAAATCAAAGAAGAACAGCAACTGGAAAAGTAAATCATTAGAACATGATTTAATCAAAAACTACAACACCCAAACTGAAACAGAACTATTGAAATGTTAGAAAGACCTTTTCTTGATTCACAACAATCATCTATCATTTCAAGAAACTAAATTACTTGCAAAATATGCCAACCATATACAAACACCATCACGAGCTCTAGCAAGGATTATTAATCAGTCTAAAGCACCTTCTCAAATCTCTGAAATAATCTATAAGAATAAAAGCTACACAAAAACTGAGGATATTATTAACATTTTCGAAGCTATATACACACAAATTTATGGAGAACAAAAACATCTACTCATGGATGAAAAAAGTAGAGACTTCCTACAAAAACTTAATTTACCGAAAATTGATGAGAAACAACAAAAAGAATTGATAAAACCAATAACCTTTGATGAAATAGTAACAACAATTAAAAAGTTAAAACCTCATAAATCTCCCGGCCCTGATGGCCTCACAGCGGAGTTTTATAAAACATTTTACAGTATCGTTGCACAAATTTTAGCTCACACACTAAACTATATAAACAATAAAATTAATGATATACACTTTAATGCATCCAAAACGATTTTCATACCTAAAGAAAAAGCTGATCCACAGAATCCAGACGACTACAGACCCATATCATTACTCAATATTGACACCAAAATTCTTACATCTATTCTGGCCAATAGATTGAAAAAAATAACAGACATAATCATTTCGAGTGAACAATCTGGTTTCTTAACATCTAGGCAAACCAGTGACAGTACACTAACACTGCACACACTAATTTCTTATGCTATTCAAAATAACCTAAACATATACGCACTCATTATAGATGCTCATAAGGCCTTTGACAGAGCTAACACAAAATTCCTATTCCAAATCTTACCCTACTTTAATATACCCCAAGAATTTATCCTAACCCTACAAACACTATACAAGAATCCTTATACAATATTATATATAAATAAACGGTGGTCTAATAGACTTCAAATCAGAAATGGTACTCAACAAGGTTGTCCTTTATCTCCCCTATTGTTCAACCTTTATTTAGAACCCATATTCTTAAATATCAAACAAAATATGTATCATAATGCTCCAATAATATATAACACAAAAATTTCCCTGTCAGCCTTTGCTGATGATCTTAACATATATTGTACAACACCAATCACGGACACCGAGAAAATACTATCTGCTATCGAAGACTTCACTTCAATATCAAACTATAAAATAAACCTTAAAAAAAAAACAGCATATTTCCGCTAAAAACTCCAAAACCTTTTTCACTTCTACCTCTGATAGGTCAAGTAAAATCTGAAGAAAAAATTAAATATTTGGGAGTTATATTCTCTACAGATAATAAAAATTTTTATCTTAATAATATTAAAAGTGGGATCACATCCTACTTGATCTAAAAAGATGGAAAAATCTGAAATTGGCACTGTTAGCAAAAGTCTCAATTATCAAATTGAACATTTTGCCCAGACTATTATACATCTTTATGTCTTCCCAGCTTTCAATACATAAGAAATTATTTAAGCAAATCCACACTGAATTCGCTAAATTTATATGGGAACCTAAAAAATGTAGAATCTCATACGACAAACTGATGACTACAGAAAAACAAAGGTGGATTAGATCTTCCAAATTTTGAATATTACTACATAATTATAAACACAAATAGAACTTTAAGAATTGCAAACTGTAATACACTAGAGAATAGGTGGTCCCCACATTGGGTAAAACTAGGCTTTAACCATGCTCAAAGTTTAAATATAAATCCCAAATCACTTTCTTTCTTAAATAGCAAAAATATTAAAGCATATAACTTAATGGAACCCCTTAAAAACTCCATAACACTAACACAGAATCTTTTTTAAGGCAATGGATCTTCTTCAACCTATGATGGTTCTACAACCTATTCACAAAAACCCTAACTTGAAATTCAATAACCAGTTAATAGATCTGAAATGATTTCCACTTATAATTAATATAACACTACAAGATAAATACCCATATTTAGACTGTACAACTCATGAAATAAGAATTCAGTTGGGTCTTCCTAAAGCTTACCTGGTGATATTGAGATAGATTAAGGAAATGTGTATAAGTTACTTTCATGATAGCACCATAAATAAAGAAGACCTAAGGAAATGTAACTTACTATGGCAAACACTTCTACAAAGAATTAAATATATAACATGCTCATACAAATTAATAAAAGACCTGAAATTCCAAGAAAGTATACTCCTATCTAACTATTGGAAAGCTAAAATACCATCGATGGAGAACCATAGAATAATGCAAGCAATCAACTTAACCATAAAATCTATATCACTGCAAAATCTAGCATTTACTCAAATCATGATTTACAATAATGAGTATTACACACGCCTTAGACTGCATAAAATTAACCCTAGAAACTCTCAAACTTGCCCGCATTGTAAAGACGAAACTGCTGACCTTCTGCACATGTTCTGGGGCTGTAAATGTGTTTTCAAATTATGGAACTCACTGAAAGTACAACTACAAAAAATGGGATATCAGACATCAACGCTCACTTGGGAATTCACGATTTTGCATATACCACCAAGCAATCTTTCTAAAAACCAAACAAACACTCTTATTAATATTTTCCTATTAATGAAGCTTTACATAGCCACCAACTGGCTAACACCATCTAAAATCTTCTGGAACAACTTTAGGACCTTAGCGATAAGACATATATTAGCCCACAAATACATATTAAGCAAACATAACCAAAAGCATAATAGTTTGAAATTGTGGGAACAAATTTTCAATATTATACTTGCATAAATCATTGAAGTTGGAGTACATTGATAACATGCACAATAAGATGCACAACAATATCTAGCAGTATACTTAAAGGAGGGTAATCACCTGGAAGAAGTCATGTGTTCCCTATCTGTATATCAGTGATGTATGAAAGCATTCATGTAAATAGTGTAAATATGTTTTAAGTATATTGATGTTATACCATCTGTATTTTACCTGTGATTATTCTTGGGAAGCGATGTATTATGAAAAAGAAAAACAATAAAGAAATATTATTGAAAAAAAAAAAAAGTCATTGTGATTTCATGTTTTGTGTTTTTTTTGTAGACTCATGTCAAATGCCAAGTCTAAAAACAGTTAAAGCATCTATCAAAACAACTTTTCAGATTAGTACAACTTACATGGAAAGGTTATAATCTGAAGTAGTTAATTTCATTTGATCAGCAACCTGTGGGTATCGGATCATACCTCGGATCCGAGCCGGCAGCTTTCCAAGATAAAGATCCGAGCTCTCAGCTCCTCCCCCTTACCCATAATACCTTGCTACCTCCCTCCAGTCCTCAGATCTCGTTTGCCGTGGCTTATGAAGCATTAGGGATGATCTCTTAGCGTTTTAGGTGAGAGGAATTTAGGTGTGTTTTTCTCAGATAAATAGTTTTTTTTCGGTGTGTGTGTGTGTGTGTGTGTGTGTGTAGTAAGCCCTTTTTGTAGTTAAACCGTGTTTTACTAATTTTTTGTGGTAATTTAGTATTTTTTCCCTTCCCCTTACTGTGTGTCAGGGAGTGTGCTTGTGTGTGATGGTCGAGGGCCCTAAGGCCATTTTTTCAAAATGTGCTGAGTGTGGTCATAAGCTGTCCCCAGTGGATGGCCACACTCAGTGTGTTCTTTGCCTGCGGTGTAGCCCACTTAACATCGGGCTGCCAGATTTATGCAGCCTTTAACCCCTGGGCTCTGAGGGACAGGAGGGACAAACTAATCTTGGCGGGACTCTTACCCCCGGATTCCTCTTCCTCCTCTCCCTCAGTGGCGCCAGTCGCGGCTGTGACTGTCCAACCTTCAACTCCCCCTCCCCTGGCTGGGACTCAACCTCCCGCTGCTTCCCAGGGAGAGGGGGACTCTTCCAGTAAAGAGAAATGACAGAGACATGGAGAGGGATAGACACAAGAGTCATAAGTGGAGGGCCGAATCAGTTCCTTCGGCGCTGCCAGCTAAATTGACTTGCTCCCCTGTGAGAGTTTCCAGGTCTTCCCCCTCTCGGCTCCGTTCTCCACGCTTCTCTCCATAGCCGGAGGAGGAGTCCCGGTCACCTTCGAGGTCGTCTAGGCGGCCTTCCCGGCCCGCCTCGACGACTTCTTCCAGGTCTACCAGGAGTCTGTCTGGCGCAGATATGGACTGGATGATGCGTCGATTCCTGCAGGCCCAGATGCAGATGGGAGTGCTCCTGCCTCCCCCCCCCCCTCCGGGAGGGAGCTCGGCCCCTTTCTTTGCACCCATTGTTCCTTCTCCGATCCACCATCGGGTTTCGGAGCCGTTGGATCCCAGTAGTCTCGGAGCCCGGGAGTCGGTGCCGATAGTAGTGGCTACTTCGACGCCAGCCTTACCCTCGAGTCCGATTGCGTCGGCTCTGACACCGGTCCTCATGTTGGAGCCGAGGGGACTACTCTCGGAGCCAGGGGAGAGTGGTTCACCTTCGGTCTTCAACGTGGTGGAGAGGGTGCTGTCGAGGAGTTCGAAGTTTCCGGCCCGTACTACGGATCCTCCCTTCACTCCCTCACATATGGGCCTGTCTTCCATTGTCTGGCCCCAGGGACAGCCTGCGTCTGCGCCCCAGTTGGTTCCCGTAGAGGAACAGGACCCCATTGGTGAGCCGTCCTCAGACAGCCCCACCGAGGAGGTCCCTCACAAACGAAAGTGTAAGAGGAGGCACTTGGACTCCCCCGAGTCCCTCATGGAGGACACAGACTTAGAGGAAGGGGAAGGTTTCCCCAGGTCACCCCCAGAGGAAGTCTCATTTGGAGACATTATGGAGATGCGCATAAGAGGGGGGTGGTCAGCCCAGAAACCTTCCTCGGATGAGTCTGTTTCTGGAGGCATTCGACGCAGGCCTGTCTACCTCTTGGTTGTCCCCTCCGGCCGACCCCCTGGGAGACTTGATTACTACCAGGGCTTGGAAGGAGCCAGACACTGTGGAGCCAATCCCTAGGAGACCGGATAAAATTCTTAGTCCCCCTTCTGACAAGCCGGCGTGGAATAAAGGTTCCCCGTAGATGCCATGGTGGTGGCGGCCACCCAGAAGGAATTGACACAAGAAAGTTCCTCGGTCCATCCTCCTGATAAGGAATCTCAGACGATAGACCACATTGGAAAGCGGATGTTTGCTTCAGCCACCTTTTCTATAAGGGCGCTGAATTATCTGGCACATGTCATTAGGCTTCAGCGGGATCTGATCAAGGAATACGCTGGGTCTCCCCCGGAGTCCATAGCGGCCGAGGATAAACGGACCTTCTCAGCTCGCATGGCCACTCTGAAGTCAGTATCAACCACTTCTATGCGGCTTCTCTCCCATGCCATGTAGGGGGCGGCTAGGGCCAGCGGAGCAGGGGTCGCCTTACGGCGCCACACCTGGCTCCGTCTTTGCGAAACCCTTCAAGGTGTCCTTCGCGAACGCTCCCTTTGACAGTTCTATGCTATTCGGCAAAACCGTCCGCGACATGCTACTCCAGAGCGAAAAAGACGGCAAGACACTGTCTGCTGTCAGAATCCACTTCTCCACTACTCAAAGGTCCTTCTGTAGGAACCAGAGAGCACAAAAGAAGATGTGGTTCCGGAAGTCTCAGCAGTCCCGTCCCGCTCCGGACCCTTTGTCCTTCAGTGGCAGAGGAGAACAAGGTGGACGCCGGCCCAGAGGCGGGGGGGGCAAAGAATTTTGGGTCGAGAGAACCCTTCTCCGACCGACCTGCGCAGCAGCCCTGTGGGGTTGCCCGACTGTCCTTTTCTGGAGGCAGTCGGGGGGCATTTTTCGGAGCATCTAGCAAGTTGGGAGTCCATTACTACAGATCACTGGGTGCTCAGAATAATATCCAGAGGTTACTCTATCCCCTTTCTGAATCTTTCCCCGCTAACGAAGCACCTCCCCAATGTTCCACCCAATCAGAGGGAGGCTGCAGCTTCAGAAATAAAGAAGTTGCTAGAAAAAAGGGCCATCCAGCACGTCCCCTCAGAGCAGTCCGGGTTGGACAATTACTCCAGGTTCTTTTTGGTGCCAAAAAAGACTAGGGACTTAAGGCCATTTCTCGACCTGTCTACTCTGAAACTGTTCATTGCCAAAGAGAAATTCCGGATGGTCACTCTACAGTCTATTCTCCCCCTCCTGCAGGAGAACGACTGGATGTGCTCCATAGACCTCGAGGATGCATACTACCATATTTTCATGGACTGATGATCCAAAAGGTTTCTCCGCTTTCGACTAGGGGCCAGTCATTATCAGTTCAGGGTTCTTCCGTTCGGCCTCACCACAGCCCCCAGGGTGTTCACCAAGGTCATGGCAGTTGTGGCAGCCCACCTGAGACTTCAGGGAATTCAGGTCTTCCCATACCTAGACGACTGGCTCCTCACCACCCCCACCAGGCATCTACTCTGTTCTGCCAGGAATTATTCTTTACTCTTGGCTCATCAGCTAGGCATTACCATAAATTTCAGGAAGTAGTCTCTTCTTCCTGTTCAAGTTCTGGATTTCATAGGGGCCAGGATAAACACGCGTCAATCCAGGGCCTTTCTGACAACGGACAGGTTACGCACCTTGTCACTCCACATAATAGTGCTTCTACAGTCCCCAGCCCCAACCGCGGATTTAGTCTTGAGAGCCCTAGGATCCATGGAGGCAGCCATCAGCCTTTCACCTCTTGCTCAATTACACATGAGAGTCCTTCAATGGACCCTTCTGGTCCAATGGTCCCTCCTCCTTCACCCACTGGATTCACCGATTCCCCTAAGCAGGGTTTGCAGAAACTCCCTTCTTTGGTGGCTTCATTCCCGGGAGCTCCGAGAAGGGAGACCGTTCGTAATGCCACAACCCCAGACCATGCTGACCATGGACGTTTCTCGCCTCTGTTGGGGGGGCATTGCATGGGCAGAACCATCCAAGGCATGTGGACCCCTGTAGAGACCATTTTGCATATCAGTGTTCTGGAGATGAGGGTGGTGCTTTTAGCGTTGCAAGCCCTTCAAGACCTTCTTCCTCCGGGGACCATTGCAATTCAGACAGACAACATGGCGGTAGTCTGGTACATCAACAAACAGGGAGGAACCAGGTCTTACCCTCTTAGTCGAGAGGCTATGAGAGTTTGGGAATGGGCGATTGCCACCAACCACTTTCCAATAGCAACGCACATTCCGGGTCGGTCCAACATACTAGCCGACAAGCTGAGTCGTTCGATCCTCACACCATACCAGTGGTCTCTAAACCCCTTAGTAGCGAAACAGATCTTCCTCAGATGGGGTCAGCCTTGTTGTGATCTCTTCGCCTCTCCTTCAAATGCGAAATGCAGCAGGTTTTTCGCTCTAATTCCCCCACCGGGGGAAGAGTCCCAAAGACGCTGTGGTTCATGCTTGGCCACCCGGTCTTCTTTATGCTTATCCTCCTCTTCCGCTAATGATGAAATTTCTGCAGAAAGCTCATCGGTTGGGGAGCAAAATAATCCTCATAGCCCCATTCTGGCCTCGCCAGATCTGGTTCCCGTACCTGTGGTCTCACATCATAGCCCCTCCTTGGGTCTTAGATCCCATTCCGGATCTGATCTCTCATCCTTCGGGATTGCAAACTCTGAACCTGGATGACCTGAAGCTCACAGCTTGGTTGATCCAGTTCCACTAATGGCTAGGACTCCCAGTATCTCATCTTCCGTAAAATCTATTCTGGTAGCGGCGCATAAACCTTCTACCAGGAAGATCTACAAGAGTAAGTGGAAGTGTTTTTCCATCTGGGCCAAACATGGGCAGTTGGACCCTTTTACAGCTCCCATTCCAACATTTCTTGAATTTCTGATACAAATGTTTCACCAAGGGGCCAATGCTTCTACTGTTAAGGTTCAGATGGCTGCGATTTCTCATTTCCACATCTGGGACAACCTTGGTACCTTAGTTTCCGCTAAGATATGCAAGACCTTTTTGAAAGGCCCTTTCCTGTTAAGACCTCCTGTCAAGAATGTGGTTCCCCCATAGGACTTAACCTTAGTTCTTCAGGCACTAACTGGTCCACCCTTTGAACCTGCAGCTTCCGTCGATTTAAAATTCTTATCTTGGAAAACTGCCTTCTTGGTTGCAATTACGTCAGCTAGAAGAGTATCTGAACTTCAAGCCCTTTGTACAAAACCCCTGTACCTAGTCTTCCATAAGGACAGAGTTTCTCTCAGGACTAATCCGTCATTCTTGCCTAAGGTAGCGTCCGAGACCAATATCAATCAGACCATCAATTTGTCTGTTTTCTTCCCCAACTTTCAGAACAAAGGGGAATACAGACTGCACTTGTTGGATGTGCATAGACAATTGCGATTTTACTTGCACAGGACAGCTGCTTCTCGCAAATCGGAGTAACTTTTCGTGTCTTTCTCTAAGCCATCCTTAAGCAAGCCTATTACAAAAGTTACCTTAGCTAGATGGATATCCCACTGCATCTCACATGCGTATACAGCTTCCGGTCGGCCAGAACCCTTGAGGATTCATGCTCACTCTACCCATTCTATGGCTACCTCTGCTGCTTTTTGGTCAAGGGTTCCCTTAGATGACATCTGCTCAGCAGCTACTTGGGCCTCGTCTCATACCTTCATTTCTCATTACAAGCTGGATCTGATATCCAGAGGTAGGGCAGCCTTTGGCTCCGCAGTACTCCAGAATATCCTTCCTTGAGGACCTCCCAGGTTTTGGTAGCTGGGGACTCTGTCCCACAGGTTGCTGATCAAATGAAATTAACTACTTCAGATAAAGAAGTTATGTACTCACCATAACATTCCATCTGAGTAGGCAACTTCATTTGTCAGCAACCGACCCCCCCTCCTTCCCCCTAGCCTGTTTCGTGGTCTTTTTCTTGACGGAATATGTTTTCCTTCTGTCACGCATCAGGTTACATTTTTCTCTTGCGAGTATGTTTGACTGTTGTTGGTAGATAATATGGCAAACTCGATCTGAGGACTAGGGGGAGGTAGCAGGGTATTATAGGCAAGGGGGAGGAGCTGAGAGCTCGGATTATTAGCTTGGAAAGCTGCCGGCCCGGATCTGAGGTTGGATCCGATACCCACAGTTTGCTGACAAATGAAGTTACCTACTCAGATGGAATGTTATGGTGAGTACATAACTTCTTTTTATTGTACATAATGAAGATTCTGTTTGGTATTGTACTGACTGTACTCATTGGAGCCCTTGGAGTAGAGTGCCAAACAGAAAAAAATGCAAGTTTTGAAAATAAACAATGACGATTACTGTAGAACTAAGTTGGCATGAATGTTCAAAGATAAATCGTTTTTGTGGGCAAAGACAGCAGCACAACTTCACTTGTCCATCTAATGCTAGTTGTATTTTCGGGCACATAAGATTTTCCTGTAATATTACCTTTTGGTCCGCGGTTATGGGTCATCATCATATTCGACCAAGTAGTCCTAAGGTAACTCTTGAATTTGATTCCAAAGTTTTTATTAAATGTTGTCAATTTCCTATATTTTATTTGGGAAAAGGAAAAATTTCACAGGAATATCCAAAATCTATACAAAAGTTAATCCTCGCCTATATAAAAATGTGTGGTAATCCATACTACACAGAAAATGAGTATTCTTTTCAATAATACAAAAATACAGCTACATTTTACTACTGGAGTTTCTGTAATATGTACTAATATCAGTCATTACAGGCCGTAGTCATTGGGGATATGTGTTATCAATATTAACAGGTAAACCTACCTCTTTTCATACAGACCATTTGGTTAAAATCCCTTCTACCTGTAAAAAGGTAGACAGACAGTATCAAAAAGTTGTGGTACATTTTAACATCACATTCCCAGATACAGGTAGGTGCAGATATAAAAGGGCATGGTATGATACTCTGCTAGGAGGCTTAGGCACCAAAATGGGGGCTCTTAATGCAGCTGACATTAAAGTTTTAGCTAATCAGTTAAAAATAGTGGGGAAAGCTATCTCAGATTGTATATTTACAAGCATTTTGGAATCCAGATATATGGAAGACACACCTGCATAATATAAACTATCAGCAGCAATCTTAGACAATTATAATGTTATGCAGCTACATCAGTTAAAATTTGATGGTAACATGAACATTTTTGTAAATTGGACAAAATGCACTATGCAATCTTTGTATGTAGAAATTCAGAAAAATAGAGTACAAACTGAACTTATGTTACAAAATGACAATGTTTGGCCACGACTGTTTAACAAATTGATACCTGATACAGATTGGATTAAGCTATTTACTGAAGTAACATACTGTACTCCACAATATTGTACAGGAAAGGTTATACATTAGAATGTTACTGATACCACTATTATGTGTCAGTTTACTGTTACCTATGATATTTCTCGTGACAGAAGGATACAAGTATTGGTTGCCACAATTTAAAGGTAATTATACAGATATGAGAGGAAAAACACATAAAACTGAGTATTGTACACAGACTCAAAATGGACTAATTTGTGGACAGGATTCGCCTGACTATGAACTGTACTTATTGCAGCATTCTATTAATTTGTGTAAATGGACTATCATACCTTCTTTTCAAATGTTTATAGAAGTGGCTCCTCAGTGTATTTGGTTGGTTACAGATCAAGACGTAGGTCATAATTTAAAAGTACCTTTTGTAGAATGTTTATCACATGTTGATTTCCTTACATAGAATAATAAGAGCTATGGGTTTACTGAACCCATAGAAGCAAATATTTCCAAGAACTGGAATTATGACTTAATACAGCTTCCCAATATATCTGTATCCTTGGATAATTTAAAAAATATAATGAACAATACTAAGATTCTCAGAGAGTATTTGAAAAAAAGAAATAAATGTATTATGAGGTATTAAGCATCATTGCAAAAGATAAACTACTTAGTTGAGCTGAAAAGACCAAAAAAGACATTGCTCACAACTAGTGGGATATCTTTACTGGTTAGTCAAAATCAGGGAAAAACCTGTTAAGTTGGTTGATACATCCTGTATTAGTAGTGTTAGGCATTATAGTCATATTAACTATCTGGAATTGCTACCTAAGTTGCCATTTGCGGAAAACTTATAGAATCCAACAAATCATGATGGTTAACCTAGATAAAATGAAAAAGGTTTCAATGTGTACAACTGAAGTCGAAAATGGACAGTCATTTTCCACTTTTTATATGAAAAGAGGCAAGTGTAAGAGTAAAGAACAGGTTAAAATGGATTTCAGTGGATTTTTTCTGAAATGTAAAATAAATGTTTTGCATTTCAGTGTGTAGAGAGTGCACTCAGTTTAATAACTTGGCAAAAACATATAGCTTGGCATTCATTGTTAATAAGAGTCAGAAGTAAAATATTTTATCTTTTTTATAAACTATGCAGCTCTTAATATTTATTATGTACAGGCAAGTCAAGATGAACTCTTGTATGCAGCTGTGTCTTGTCAACAGGACGTGCAAGATGAGAGCGAGTCGGAGGAGTTATCCTTCAGGAACAGAATGTTTGAAATATGGAAAACTGTCAGCAGAACAGCTTCAAAGGAAAGACTTATTGTTCTGACAAATTCTCTAAACTGCTGATGCAGTCTGGCAGGAAAGACACTATAAAGATTGGGACTTTTTCTTTTGTATTAGAGGCTTTGATTTTCCTACCCTTACAGACCTAACCTGTAAGCTGAAGTACAGTTTTCAAGATATATATATATATATATATATATATATATATATATATATATATATATATATATATATATATATATATATATATATAGGTTCATAGGTTCATACTAGGCTATCTGCCCGAGGGCATTTATAAGCCTAGCCCATAGTTTTGTGGCTTACGCCACCCCTTTAGTTTGGAGAAACTATGCCCATTATTTTGCTGTGCCTCTGTCGAGCAGTGACACTGAGGTAACCCCTGGGGTGTATCTGCGATCTCCCATCCATTGGTCAAGATTCCTCTTGAACAAGGCCAGTGAGGTGCTCTGCCTCACATAAACCGTGATTTTGTTCCACAGCATAGGGAGTCTTTGGGTGATGAATCTATCCCTCCAGCACGTCCTATTAATAACCATGTCGAGGTTTAAGTCTCCCGCCCTTGTGGCTCTGAGGGATCTAGATTTTTTGAGATGAAGCATGTTCATCAAATCTGGGTTTGACATGGCCTTGTATGTCAGGCATAGGTCACCTCTGAGCAAGCGGTAAGCAACTGAATATAACTGGAGTTCTTTCAGTCGGGCAGCATAAGACAGATTTTTGAGACCCTTTATCCTTTTGGTGAGGAACTTTTGTGGCCTCTCCAGCTGCTGCAAGTGTCGGGTCAGATACATTCCGAATGGGGCATTGTACTCGATCATTGGTCTGATGAGTGATGAGTATAGGGAGACTATGACTTCCCTTGATCTAGATGTGAATCCCTTCATGATAAGGTGGGCAATGTAGAAGGTCTTCCTAACTACTTTAGCAATATGAGTGTCGAATGAAAGGCTACTGTCAACCTGGGTTCCCAGGTCCCTAATAACTTCTTCTGTGTTCAGGGGATTGCCACCTATATAGTAGCTAGGGGGTAACCTTATTTTTCCTGAAGGGTATGACTATGCATTTCTTGGCATTTAACTTTAGGCCATGGCTCTGGCACCAGTTATCCGTTTCTGTGAGACCCTTCTGAAGGATATCTGTGTTGGATGTGTTTTCAACTACGGCGCTCAGTTTGCAGTCATCTGCAAACTTTGTCAGCCATAACCCTCCTGTGTTTGCTTGTACTTCAGAAAAGTAGATGCCAAACAAGAGTGGGCCCAGGACTGAGCCCTGTGGGACACCACTTGTGACAGGCTTTGAGTCTGACATGGCGCCAGCAACTCTGACCCTGTGGGTTCTGTCACTCAGCCAGTTTGCAACCCATCTTGTAATGTATGGGTTTACATTTAAGTTGATGAGTTTTTCAATGATACCCGAGTGAGGTATTGTATCAAAAGCCTTCGCCAGGTTTAGGTAGGCTGTATGGACTGCCTTTCCCTCGTCAATGGCCTTGGTGATTGTTTCGAAAAAGTCAACCAAGTTTAAAAGGCATGATCTGCCTTTGACAAAGCCAAACTGGGTTGGATCCAAAGTCTGCAAGTTCCCTATGTCTTTATTTATGAGATCCATTATGATCCTCTCCATGGCTTTGCAGATAAGGCTTGTCAAGCTAATGGGACGGTAATTTCCAGGGTCGGTGGAGGCACCGCCTTTGTGGAGTGGGACCACAGTCTCTGTGCGCCACTCCTGGTGCGTGATCCGGAGGTGAGACTAAGATTAAACAGCTGTCCTAACTGTGGGTTTAATTCCTCGTTGAGTTCATGGAGCACACAGCCGGGGACACCATCAGGTCCCATGGATGCTGTGTTCTTTGCCTTGGAGAGAGCAGTTCTCACCTGGGCATTAGAGATGTTTGGGGGGCTACAATCATTTGGTATAGATATCTCTCCTTTGGGGGGGGGGGTTTGCACTGAACCTGTCAGCCAGTATGTTGGCAATGTCTGTAGGATCAGTAATCTTCACATCATTTTGAACTAATTCTGAGCATATCTGGGAGTTTCCTCCTAGGTTTCTGACATAGCTAAAGAATGCCTTATGGTTGTCTTTAGAGTCCTTAGCTATTTTTTTCTCAAAACTAGCTTTGGATGATTTTATGAGAGCTCTTAGCTTTTTACTTATAGTGATCAGCGGTGTCTTACCTTTTAAGGATTTTGCTCTATCTTGTAGTAGCTTTCTCCTTTTGTTGTAGAGTTTGTTTATGGCTGGGGTCCACCAGACTGGACGCTTGCCTTTGGTACAAGAGTCTTTGTTTTGCTTGGGATTGCCTGATCCATGCAGCCCTGCAGGTGCTGGTAGAAGGCATTTGTAAGTGATTCAGTGGTTTGAGTAATGTTAACCGCTCAGGGGCCTTAAAGGAGACCACACTAGTCTTTAGAAGTGTGAAGTCGGCTTTCGAGAAGTTCTTTACTGTGGTCTTTTCATTTCGGTGGGGCGGGATGAGGACCTCCAGCGAGATTAGTTTGTGATCAGATCTCACCAGTGAGGGGTATACTTCCGGCGTTGAACATTGTGCTCCCATGTTCGTGATGATGAGATCAAGTATGTTTTCTCCTCTTGTGGGGATGGTGACTAGTTGTTCCATGGCATTTGAGTTTATGAATTCCAGGAACTTTTGGGCTAGAGTGTTTGGGCTTGAGTAGTGTTCCCAGTCTATATTAGGGTAGTTGAAGTCACCTAGTATGATGGTGTTCGGAGATACATTTATCCCCTCCAGTGTTTTCTGGAAGGCCATATGAGGTTCCTGAGTTTGCGAGGGTGGCCTGTAACATGCTACAAATTGCAGAGCAATCTTGCCTATGGTTAATTGCACCTGGATGGTTTCCGATGCATCATGCGATGCCACCAATCTTGAGGTGTGGGTGTCCTTGATGAATATGGATACCCCTCCTCCTTTCTTGGTATTGTCCGGGTTTTGGGGCCGGAACACATGATATGAGGTAAAACCTGATAGTGCTGGGGTGCTCTCAGGAGCCTTGAACCAGGTTTCTGTCACAGCACAGACATCGATGTTCTCCATACTGAGAAGGGCCTCGAGTGCGTGCATCTTGAGGTTGAGACTTCTGGCATTGAGCAGCATTACCCTTAGTTTTTTTTCTTTGTTTTGTTCTAGGGTGGTAGGTTTAGAATTTGAGCCTTGCCTAAAAACAGCACTATGGGGGTGGCAAGAGCCTTTGCCAAAATCCGGAATCCCAGGGGTGACAAGTGCAAGCCGTCCCTTGCGAAGCAGAGTGGCTTGTCCAGCATGTCATCCCAGGCAGACAGACATTGGATCCCCTTTGAATGACACCAGAGTTTAAGCCAATTGTTAAAGCTGATCATCTTATCTCTGTATTGTGGCATCATTCTTGGTGAAGGTAGGATACTGCTCAAGGTCAGGGTCATACCTGCTTGGGCTACATAATCAGAGAGCTCCTCTATGTCTCTTTTCATGTAGTCCAAGGAGGTACGTCTCAGGTCGTTAACACCAGCGTGGACAATGATTGAGTCGTACTTGTACCTGCTGTTGAGAGACCTGAGTGCATGCGTTATGTGGCAGATTCTAGCACCCGACAGGCAGCTTACTGTGACCTTCTCCTTACTCAGTCTGGTGAGCGGGACGTCAGTGTGTCTGACTATGGAGTCACCAATGACTAGTGTGTCTGGCATTATGTTTGGCCTTAAGGGCTGTGACTGCTTGACACTCTGACTGTGTGGTCTATGTGTTGCAGGTGTTGTGTTCTGAGGTGGTAGTTGTTTGGGTGTCTGCTTTGGTGGCCTCTGCTGTTTTGGTAGATTTTTGATCAGAGCCTCCGAGTATGTCTTTGTGTGTTTATGTGTATGATTTGAGGTTGTGATGGTATTATGTGAGACTGGGTCTATAGTGTGTGTGGTTACCTTCTCCTCCTGTCTGGTCATGCCAGTCCTATGTTGAGAGAGCTCAGCCTCCAGTTTGGCCGTATAGTTGCATCTCTCACATGTATTTGTGTTTTGTGGGAGGAGGAGAGGGTTGTCTGTGTACATGAGGCAATTGTAACATTGCCTCAATATTCCCAGGTTCACCAGCTGAGCAGGAGAGGACATTAGCAACTGATCCCTCGACATGCTAGAAGGAATAGACAGAAAACTTAAGAAAAGGTTCTGGGGGATGTGGGTGACCGAGAAATGGGGTTTGCTTTTTTGGGGTACTTTCTATAACAAGAGTGCTGTATCAAGGTGATAAGTACTGTAGGAGCAAGTGCTTCGCTATACAGATAGAGAATAGTCTACTTGGGAGTCAAGTAGAGATAATTTATAGTTGTAGGATACACTAAATAGAACAGTAGTATACTTTGAGGAAGGTAGTTTTAAGGGAAAATTTGAAGAGTGGACTTTAGGTAGCCCTAATAGTTTAAATCTGATTAACCGGCGCTGCCCTAGTGTGCAACGGTAGCAGCTCCACGCTAAATCGCACTAAAGCGCGCTAACGCGTGCTTTATAGCAGGGGGCTGGAAAAAACAGGAAATGACCCAAAATGGCCGACGAATTACTAGTTGCTGCTTCTAACCACTCCTCTGAGGACAAACAAGCAGCTCAGTACTCCCCACTCCCACTGGTGAGTAAAGAAACTACCTCTGGCCACACAAGAAAATGGAGGAACACAGAAACCAAATACAAAGCCCAGGGATCAGCAAAATCTGATCACTGGAACAACTAGCTAGGAAAGTTTAGGAAAGGAGAAATATTTTTTGTTTTTTTTTTTTGCAAACAGACAAGAAAAAATGCAGTAAATGCTTTGTTTTCGACTAAATTGCTATCAAAGGCTAGTACACTTGAGTGTATTAGCCTGTTTGTTACTTTTAAGCAATACTTTTGCCCACAAGTGCAATCAACAATATAAGCTCACAAAAACAGGAAAATAAGGTAATAAAACAGTAATATAGGCACAAACAGTAGTCAAAAAGCTCAAAAGATAGAAAAATGCAAACTAAAAAGTTTAAAAAATACTTATGATCAAGAAAGTTGCTTTTTCTGCTCTCTGCTGGCTTAGGAACTCTGCAGGGGACCACGAGGAGCTATGCCTAGTTCTCTAATGCCAGAAAAGCCTGCCAAAGCGTGCTTTATAGCAGGGGGCTGGAAAAAACAGGAAATGACCCAAAATGGCCGACAAATTACTTGTTGCTGCTTCTAACCACTCCTCTGAGGACAAACAAGCAGCTCAGTACTCCCCACTCCCACTGGTGAGTAAAGAAACTACCTCTGGCCACACAAGAAAATGGAGGAACACAGAAACCAAATACAAAGCCCAGGGATCAGCAAAATCTGATCACTGGAACAACTAGCTAGGAAAGTTTAGGAAAGGAGAAATATATATATTTTTTTTTTTTGCAAACAGACAGAAAACAATGCAGTAAATGCTTTGTTTTCGACTAAATTGCTATCAAAGGCTGGTACACTTGAGTGTATTAGCCTGTTTGTTACTTTTAAGCAATACTTTAGCCCACAAGTGCAATCAACAATATAAGCTCACAAAAACAGGAAAATAAGGTAATAAAACAGTAATATAGGCACAAACAGTAGTCGAAAAGCTCAAAAGATCAAAAAATGCAAACTAAAAAGTTTAAAAAATACTTATGATCAAGAAAGTTGCTTTTTCTGCTCTCTGCTGGCTTAGGAACTCTGCAGGGGACCACGAGGAGCTATGCCTAGTTCTCTAATGCCAGAAAAGCCTGCCAAAGCGTGCTTTATAGCAGGGGCTGGAAAAAACAGGAAATGACCCAAAATGGCCGACAAATTACTAGTTGCTGCTTTTAACCACTCCTCTGAGGACAAACAAGCAGCTCAGTACTCCCCACTCCCACTGGTGAGTAAAGAAACTACCTCTGGCCACACAAGAAAATGGAGGAACACAGAAACCAAATACAAAGCCCAGGGATCAGCAAAATCTGATCACTGGAACAACTAGCTAGGAAAGTTTAGGAAAGGAGAAATATTTTTTGTTTTTTTGTGGAAACAGACACAAAACATGCAGTAAATCCTTTGTTTTCGACTAAATTGCTATCAAAGGCTGGTACACTTGAGTGTATTAGCCTGTTTGTTACCTTTAAGCAATACTTTAGCCCACAAGTGCAATCAACAATATAAGCTCACAAAAACAGGAAAATAAGGTAATAAAACAGTAATATAGGCACAAACAGTAGTCGAAAAGCTCAAAAGATCGAAAAATGCAAACTAAAAAGTTTAAAAAATACTTATGATCAAGAAAGTTGCTTTTTCTGCTCTCTGCTGGCTTAGGAACTCTGCAGGGGACCACGAGGAGCTATGCCTAGTTCTCTAATGCCAGAAAAGCCTGCCAAAGCGTGCTTTATAGCAGGGGGCTGGAAAAACAGGAAATGACCCAAAATGGCCAACAAATTACTAGTTGCTGCTTCTAACCACTCCTCTGAGGACAAACAAGCAGCTCAGTACTCCCCACTCCCACTGGTGAGTAAAGAAACTACCTCTGGCCACACAAGAAAATGGAGGAACACAGAAACCAAATACAAAGCCCAGGGATCAGCAAAATCTGATCACTGGAACAACTAACTAGGAAAGTTTAGGAAAGGAGAAATATTTTTTTTTTTTGTTTTTTTTTGCAAACAGACAGAAAAAAATGCAGTAAATGCTTTGTTTTCGACTAAATTGCTATCAAAGGCTGGTACACTTGAGTGTATTAGCCTGTTTGTTACTTTTAAGCAATACTTTAGCCCACAAGTGCAATCAATATAAGCTCACAAAAACAGGAAAATAAGGTAATAAAACAGTAATATAGGCACAAACAGTAGTCGAAAAGCTCAAAAGATCGAAAAATGCAAACTAAAAAGTTTAAAAAATACTTATGATCAAGAAAGTTGCTTTTTATGCTCTCTGCTGGCTTAGGAACTCTGCAGGGGACCACGAGGAGCTATGCCTTGTTACGCTAGATGTAAACCTTGTGTGCAGTAAATGAATGTTGTAACAGCAGAACTGTGTGTGTCTTCATTGAGTAAAGGTACAGACTACCTGAATAGTGTAGTCTTAACTCAACACCAGGTAAACAGGTGACTATCCTTCAGCACAGTGCTATATTAATATCATTTTTGTGAATGCCACAAGTCAGCCTCTGCCATTATTTTGCTGACTATATTCATAGTGGTGGAACTTTAGTGTATGCTTAGTGAAGACAAATCCTCCCATGGTCTGCTGTTCTCTTGCTGGGTGTAACCAATAATCTTGAAGGTGGAATGAGGAAAATATGCACCTGCAAAAGAGTATTGCAGCTGCACTGTACAATGCTGCTAAATTGGTCATGTTACTATAAAAGTATGTAACTGCTCAAAAATAAACTACAAAAATAGGAATGAGCATGTGCCTACTTATGCCATATAGGCATTACCCTTCAGATCATAGTCTTGAAATTGCTTCTAGGTAATGTGACAAATTTGGGCTTGCTTGTCCTGAGTTTTTCCTCCTTGAGATACTGAACCTACTGAGATTGGAACATGCATCTCATTCTAATGTACTTGTCAATGTCATACTTTTAGTTTTTCTTGGACTTTGTGTTTTTATAATATGCTTTTTTTTATCCCCCATGCCTACCGGCAGTCTCTCTTTCTCTGCTGTGATTGTGTCCATTTATTCTGCTACTTACAGAAGTGAAAGCTGATTAAAGGGAAAAGAATTATCCAGGTAGACAGGGAATTTTCTGTTTTATGGATTAAATCTCTCCCGAGTAGCTGATATGAGTGTGCGCTGTACCTTCATCCTTGTGCATTCTCACTCCCATGCTCACTGAAGACTGCCAAATGCAACATGGCACACTGCACATTTCAAGTTCCAGGCGCATATGCTAAACGCTGTATGCATCCTTCTCTAGTAGGTGCCATAATTTTAGTAAGCTGTACTGCAATCCTTCCATCTGCACCCCTTCCCCAGTTGCCTGCTTACTCCCTTCCTCACTGGCTCCTTCATTGCTCAAGTTGCTGGGTGATCTCCAGTTATCCAGGCTATAGTTAGGGCTCTATCCCTTTGCTTTGCAGAGCAGTGACTTTTGATATTGCTTAGGATAATCTGCTTCTGGTCTAACAGTAGCATAGTACACATTGTGGGGACCAATTATAATAAAAATGTTGTATAATAATGAATATTAGAGAGACTTTTACAGCTATGTGAACTTTCACATCTAAGCCTGTCTGTGTTCTGTTTCCTTCTTTGTTTTAACCTTTTTATTCTTTTTTTGCAGCTTTGTACACGAGGGCTTTTCTGTATAGGGTAGACCAACAGTTTTGAATCAACAAAAAGCTGCCACTTCAAAGCTACCAACTAGAATAGTCTAGCTCAGAAATATTTCTGTGCTGCAGTATTACACTAGCTTTTTGTAACTCTTTTTGGTATTGCACCATATATATCAAATATTCCATAAATATTTAAGCTATTGTAAACAAGTGGATGCTCAGAATCAATCTAACATTAAATTGAGGAGAAAAATGGAAAATGTAATGTATTTCAATGATTAAAGTTTGTTTTATTTTCATTTTGTTTTATTTTCATGTTCTAGGAAAACAGAAGAGCTTCTCCAGAGACAATGAGGGCAATTGTTTCTCATTTTCAGACATTGTTTGATGTCTCTTCCTTAAACGGAGTATACCCAAGAATGAATGAAGTTTACATCAAACTTGAAGAAATGAATAATGCTATGAGAAATCTTCGAGTGCTTTTAGGACTTGGTAAGGATGAAATCTTAAATCTTGAACCAGATACTTTTCATATGACCCAGATGAAATATAGCAGGCTGTCACATCAGTTGTTAGGGAATGGGCTATGGCATAAAACAGAATTTCTACTGATAATTGCTTGGATAATAGCCTCTCCCCTTGATCAGCTCTCATTCTGATAGCAAGGGAATTTTTATGGTTTCTGTTGTAAGAAAACTTGTTTATTGATATATCTGTATCAACATAAAATAAGTGCAACACTAGCATGTACATTACATACTTGTAACTGTTGACACCACTGTATAATGAAATTCATAAAAGAATGGAATTCAGTTCATGCCATTCAGCTAAATTCAGCATATGAACTCTTCATCTACATATCTTTGAAGAGTAAATGTGAATGAGTGAAAAACATCTGTAGAAAAATTTATATGTTTGAAATGTTGGAGTAGTTGAACACAAGCAATGAATGTGTCCACAATCGTTCTAATTAAAAATAAGCTGTTAATCTGTGAAAATCTTAGGAATTTGGCTGTTGACTGTATTTTACTATTAAGTAAGGGGAAGGTGGCATTCTCTTGTTTATTGTAAAGGATGATGTCTGAGCTGGCAGGACAGCAGAAGCTAGAGAAGCTCCTTCTTGGGTTCAGAGATCCTCAGTTGATGCAGACCCAGATATTGGAAGCACAGGCCTTTGCTAAACTGAGCTTTCTGTTTTAGGGTAGGTCATCAGCTCTTTTCTCCCTGCCTGCATTCTAAGATTAAGTTAAATGGGACCAGACCTGTTTTAGTTCTTACAGAGTTTGCAGCCAAATGCTAGCCCAACCCTGTATGTCAGGCATCCAAACCAAAAGAAAATCGGAAGTCCCTCATTTGATAGAGCCCAATTTCTCTAGCTCTTAGGTTAAAGAGGAGGATCTGACCTATAAATCCCAGATGTCCATCCCCTTATTCCATGACACAAACACTGAAAACACACTGACCTCTGATTTACCACAATTTGACTTGTCATTTGGGGGGGGGAGACCTGTCCCTCATGAGAGAATATTTCTAATAAAAAAAGAAAAAATGAGGCTGCAGCCTCCCAGAAAAGGGCTGTGAATTTCCTGGGTCTGGGCCCTCCTAAACTGGTAACTATCCCTCTAGTATAGGATGTCCTACTGAACAATTGTGATGCTGCCTGCAAGAGCCAGACTGATTATATAGTGTGCAGGACCTGCATAAATTCTTCTACAAGAACCCCTTTGCAGACCCAGATATGGAATCTCTGAAATCTTCAAAGCAAACCAGACTGGCTGCTGAGTGTAGCATTCTTCCCAGTGGCAGAGTAAATAGGTTATTGGATAGATTTTGGGGGTGGGGGGGATATCTGCTTCAGCAACCTGGCATTCATAGTGAACTCCCATGCCAGCATTTTGAAATGCCAGGAACATGTTCTCAAGCAGCCTTTATAGAATTATGTAGGATAATCAGCTTTGCATATTGGTCAAGCAATCTTGGACCAGGCCTTGCACTTAAACATGTCCCTGACAGCCATCTGTATACAAGCTCAGAAAAATGCAATGGTATGTCAAACAGAATTTCTGTGGATTCAAGAGAATGGATGCTGCACTGGAAAACTTTCCTAGGTTTGACAGTCAGATGGGACTTCCCATAGACGGACCTCTTTGCAGCAGACAGTTAAACATATTCTGCTCCAGACCCCCTCACACGCAGGCTTGGTTGGACACTGAATGCTTTTTATCTGAACTGGGTGGATTGTTTCCCCAGAGTAAAATAAGCAGGTCAAGGAGGACTGACCGGAAATGACTGTTGTAGCCCCATTCAGTTAAAGGCAACACTGGTTCTCTTATGTCAGTCAGATGATGGGAAAATTATGCCTGCTGCCTCAACATGTGAACTTTCTGATGCATTGCAGGGTGTACCTGATGCATCACAATCAGACAAAATCTACCTTATTACCTTTCTGCACCCTTACTGTAGGGATATGCTGACTATTATAGGGAAGGCTAGAAAGCAAACCTAGTAAAATGGAAGAGATTTCCCTTTTAATGATGTAGGGGAGCACAGTGAAACATGTTTGGATTACACTTCAGTGAGGATACTGTATGAGCTGTATCTGCTTGCCTGCAAGTGCTTCCCCATTGGAATCCAGACCACCAGCGAGACAAATTGTAGTGTGCTTTTTCAACCTCAGAGTCCCTCCCAAGGCAGGGCTTTGCCCCAACCTGGGACCTAAAATTTGTGTTATGAAAGTTAACTTGCGACCTTTTGAAGCAGCAGCATCTGCAAACCTGAAATTCTTGACTTGGAAAGTAACACCACTTCTTGCTGTCAACTCTGCAGCAAGCGTTATCAGAGCTTCAGGCCTTAGTGTGCAGAGAGCCTTATCTTTTATTCCATAAAGTCAAATGACTCTGCGCATTAACCCTTCATTTGTGCCCAAGGTCGTTATTCAACCAAGCTGTACAACTTACTGTTTTCTTCCGTACTTTTCAGAATAAGGAATAGAGAATTTTGCAATCTTTGGATGCTTACAAAGAAATGATATAGTACCTGGACAGAACCAAAGTAATCAAAAATCAGAACATTTCTGCTTTGAGGGCAGGCTGGTGCTAGTGGTCTCTAAACAGATTGTCTTCAAATGGAAAGTATAGTCCATCAAACTTTGTAGAAAGAACGCTGAAAGCATTATACATTAAAGGAAATATCATATTCACAAGTCCAGTAGTCACCTGATCACCTGCTAAAGGGATTTCAAATCTCTTTTGCAACATAAACAAAATATGTTGGAGGGATAAGTATGTATCACAGAGGATGCTTGTTCTGTGAAACAGTCTTCCAGTTCGTTGAAACTTAATTTGGACAGAGGGTGGGAGACATCTAATTAATCCACTGTTTAGCATCCATGCCCCTTATAGATAGGGCCAATAAGCAAATGTCTCAACATAACCTTGATGTCCTTCAAGGATGCATCTGCAGTCATCACATATGGGTTGTCCTGCCTCAGGCAGCCCTTCGGTCGGCCGGATTCCAAAGTCTGGGTCCGGCGTCGGCTGATGTCGCCCTTTCCCCGACGTCACAACGCCTGGGGTATAAAAGCGTCAGCCTTTGCCATCTTCCTCAGTCTTTCTTGCCGCGTGGTGCCCGAAGCGGAAGCAGTTCGCAAGTGCCGGTCGGCCAGCTCCTGTAATTTCGCTATCCGAAGACTTCAAAAGCTAAGTACCCCGCTGGGGACTCTTTCTTGCCTCAGCCGATGTCAGAAAAAGTTAATAATTGTTTAACTTGTGGGAAACAAATACCTCATAAGGATTTCCACTCTTATTGTCTTCCTTGCTTAGGCCCAGACCACGACGTCTCGGCCTGCTCTGCCTGCGCTTCCTTCAACCGACGCACTCTTAGACGTCGGTCAGAGTTCGCAGAAGAGTTTTTTGGGGATAGTTTTGCTTACAAGATGCCGTCGGAAACCCTGACATCACATTTAATTAAGAAACGGAAAGACAAGGACCGACACACGCGGGCCGGGGTTTCGGCTGAAACCGCGGCTAGGCCTACCGCGAGTGTCTCGGTCTCGGCCGATACCGAGTCCTTGGAACTTCCGAACCCTGAAATAATACAACCGACAGCCTCGGTCCCAGAGGCCCCTACCGAGTCGGTTTCAGAATTGCCTTCCGAAACTGGTGTATTGGAATCTGCCGACACCATACGTTTAGATAAAGCTACACCAGCACGTGGTGCAGCCAGGCCTCCTGCATCCATGTCTATTAAGGCCTTCACCAGGGCTAAAGCTGCAAAACACACTAAAGCCATGCCTCCCAGAGTTATTCCTCAGGGACCTTCTTCTAGTTCACAGATTTTAACTTTAGCAGAGGACCTGATCTCCTTAATTAGGGGCTCTCAGCCTCATCCGGACAGGGGCTCCCAACCCCCTCTAGACAAAAGGCCCAGGATGGATCCTCCTGATCCCCTTTCTTCAGAGGAGGCCTCTGTTGGCTCGGATCACTCCGACTACCAGGAGGAGGCTTATTCGGCCTACAAGGATTCGGATGTAGAGGAATCTATTCTCTCAGCCTCCCCTCCTGAAGAGCTTTCCTTTGGGGAGACCCTTCACATTATGAGAGAGCATTTCAAATGGCAGGGCCAGGAATATTCTGATTCCAGGAAAAGACTAAGAACTTTTCTTCATTTACCTCAGCATAGACCTTTGGCTATTCCTCCTGTTTTAAATGTGATTGATGATGTATATTCTAACTCTAGTATGACCCCTGACACTCTGCCTCCGGCCCCTGTTAAGCCTGATAGGTATTACAGGGTCCCGGACACACATAATTTTCTTTATAAGGCCCACTCTGCTGACCCTGAAACTATTTCACAGGGCCCTAAAGGGGTTGCAGCTGTTACTACTAAGAACCCACTTCCCTCTGCAAAGGAGTCCAGGGCATTAGAGAGATGGGGTAAAAAAGTGTATACTTCCGCCACTCTTGCTATGAGGGCATTAAATTGTCATGTTCACATGATTCAGTATCAAGAGTATTTGTTAGAAGAGATGCATAAGAAATTGTCTTCTTCTGAACCCCTGGACCGTAAGTCCCTTCAGGATCTGGTACATAATTCCCAGCAGGTTAGCAACCATTTCTTGCAGTGTGGTTATGATGCATTGGAAGCTTCATGTAGGTCAGCAATGACAGGTGTTGTCATACGTAGGCATGCTTGGCTGAAGGAACAATCTCTGCCAGATCATGTTAAAGCTAAGGTTTTGGATGCTCCACTGGAAAAGCAAAAGTTATTTGGTTCCACTGCTCAAGACGTCCTAAAGAAATTTGAGGAAAAGGCAAAATCTGTACAAACAGTTAAGGATTTTCTTCAAGTCCAACCGCCTAGATTCAGCAGAAACTGGCCTTCCAAAAATTGGTCCTTTCTGGACACAGAAAGATTTCAAAGGTGCAGAAACAGGCATGCCAGAGGTAGAGGCCAAGCTAGGGGCTCCTACAGAGGCCGTCAATGGCAACCTCCAATCCAGACAGGCAGTTCAGGATCTGCAACTGCTGCACAAGGACAAACTCAATGACTCTGCTTTGACTCCGCCAACCAGGGCTCAATTAGAAGCACCTTTGGGCAGAAAGCTTTCTTTATTCTCAAGAAATTGGCACAACATTACAAGAGACAAATGGACACTCCAAATAATAGACAATGGATACAGGTTCCATTTCCACACATTGCCAAAAAGAAAAGGCATACCAGGTCTGCCACCAAATCAAAGGACAGAGGCTTTGAAACAAATCTCAAACTTACTTCAAATAAAAGCCATAGAAAAGGTTCCTATTTCAGAACAAGGCCAAGGATTTTACTCCAGACTATTCCTTGTTCCAAGAAAAGAGCATCAATGGAGGCCTATTCTCGACTTGTCCGTACTGAATACTTATCTCATTGTGCCAAAATTCAAAATGCTGACTCTACAGCAACTCCTTCCCATGCTGGGCAAGGGGTCTTGGCTGGTTACTCTAGACCTCAAGGAGGCATACCTGCATGTCCCTATCAGACAAAGTTGCAGAAGATACCTCAGATTTCTTGCAGGGTCAGAGCATTATCAATTCTCAGCATTGCCCTTTGGCTTATCTACTGCACCCAGAGTATTCACGAAATGCCTGGCATCAGTAATAGCACACTGCAGACTCCAGGGGATTCAAATCTACCCATATCTGGATGACTGCCTTATACAAGTGGACAATCAACAAACTCTGAAAAAGGACTTAATTATGCCATCAATCTTCTACAGGCCTTGGGATATACAGTCAACATGCACAAATCAAGACTTGTTCCATCCCAAAGAATAACCTTTCTGGGTGCGGATCTAGATACAACCACCCAAATGGCTTATCTCACAGAAGAAAAACAAAGTCAACTACCGGATTACTTCAAGAATCTGACAAGACAAACTCAGCTGACTGCAAGGAAAATCCTGCAGGCCCTGGGTTACATGGCATCCTGTATTCTTCTGATTCCACAAGCAAGGCTACATATGAGAAAGTTACAGTGGTACCTAAGGAGTTTATGGACGCAGCACAGTCACAGTTTGGAAACTTTAATCCCACTCATTCCATGCCTTCACAAGGAATTTCTGTGGTGGGCTCAGGCCAGCCAGTCCAACAGAGGGCTGCCCTTCACAAAGCCAAAAACCTCCCAAACTATTACAACAGACGCTTCAGACCTAGGTTGGGGAGCACACATGGAGGGCAGAGGTATCCAAGGACAGTGGTCACGAAAGGAGCTACGCATGCATATAAATCAAAAAGAAATGCTAGCAGTGATACATGCAATCGAGGCCTTCAAACCCTTTCTGCATCAAGGCCATTTACTAATAAGGATAGACAACACCACAGTTATGTGGTACATAAACAAGCAAGGAGGTACCCATTCTTACCCTCTGTGCAGACTGGCAATGAATCTATGGGATCTTTCCTTGAAACTCAGTATACAGCTACAAGCTCAGTTTGTGCCAGGGAAGGACAATACACTGGCGGACAGCTTAAGCAGAAATATCATGGATGTACACGAATGGATGCTGCACCCAGACATTTTCCAACAGATAACGCAATCTTGGGGGAGCCCGGACATAGATCTATTTGCATCCCCCCACAATCATCAACTAAAGAAATTCTGCTCAAGGACATACCACCCACAAGCGTGGAAAGTGGACGCCCTCTCTTTCAGCTGGAGAAATCTGACAGTATATGCATTTCCTCCTATTCCATTAATGACCAAGGTGTTACTGAAGATCAGGGCAGAGCAGCCAAAAGTGATCCTGATAGCTCCGGACTGGCCAAGACAGCACTGGTACCCACTGCTAAGGAGCATGTCACGTACGAAGCCATGGCCCCTACCTCTATGGCCACTTCTACTGACACAGCACAGATACAAAACTCTTCACTCCAACCTGAAAACATTGCAACTAACAGCGTGGAGAATACCTTGACTCCTCCTCAGGATAAGCTATCCCAGAGAGTACAGAATATTATTCTGGAAGCTCGCCGCCCTTCCACAAGGAGGACATACTCAGCAAAATGGAAAAGATTTCTCATCTGGAACACCACAAAGGTCCTAGATGTGACAATGATGAACATGGCACATATCCTGGAATATTTGGCAGAAATGTTCCACAATGGACTGTCTTACTCTTCTATTAAGATTCATGCTTCAGCAATTTCAGCAGAGTACAATACTGATCCCCCTGTCTTTTCTCATCCTCTCCTAAGACAGTTCTAAGAGGGATCAAAAACATCAAACCTCCTAGGAAACCACCTGTACCTGCTTGGGACCACAACTACGTGTTGGAAAAACTAACACTGCCTCCATTTGAACCAGCAGCATCTGCAGATCTACAGTACCTCTCATGGAAGACTGCTTTCCTTCTGGCAATAACCTCAGCAAGAAGAGTTTCGGAATTGCAGGCCCTGATGGCAGTTCAGCCATTTATTATTTTCCATCAGGATAGAGTTTCATTAAGAACTAATCCTACTTTTATGCCAAAGGTGGTATCCAGGGTTTCATTGAATCAAGCCATTCACTTGCCTACCTTCTTCCCAAATCCACAAAACAAAGGGGAGAAACTGCTGCACACCCTGGACATTCACAGACAGTTGCGCTACTACTTGGACAGAACTAAAGGTTTCAGAAAAACTGACCAGCTGCTGGTAGCATATGCTGCTGGTACTCAAGGAAAAGCAATTTCAAAACAGACAATTTCAAAATGGATAGGAAATTGCATCCGCTTTTGTTACTCATTTCATGGAAAGACTGTACCAGCTAACATTAGACCTCATTCTACGAGAGCCACAGCCACCTCCACAGCCTTCTTAAGAGGGGTGGCTACAAAGACATTTTAGAAGCTGCCACATGGAGCTCCATGCATACATTTGCCAAGCATTACAATTTACCTCTATATTCCAGATCCAGAGCAGGCTTTGCCACGGCTGTCCTGCAGGGTATCTTAGCTACACCATCCTTTTCCTAGTACCTCCACCCCCAGATTGGCTATGGTATTCTACCCATATGTGATGACTGCAGATGCATCCTTGAAGGACATAGTACAGTTTTGTACTTACCATAAATGTAGATGTCCGATAGGTATGCATCTGCAGTCAGGTTTACCCTCCCTCCTTCCCCTCTGTGGTACTCCTAGGGTGCTTACCTCTCTATTAGCTAGCTGGGGGATCTATTATGGTGTATTTGTTTTATACATATATATATATATATATATATATATATATATATATATATATATATATATATATATATGTATATATATATATATATATGCAAATGTTTTGATTTTTTATTGCTTTTTTCCAAATTTAGCCTTCCTAGAGGTCACCTGGCATCTGGGGCAAGAAAAACTGAGGAAGATGGCGTCGGCTGACGCTTTTATACCCCAGGCGTTGTGACGTCGGGGAAAGGGCGACATCAGCCGACACCGGACCCAGACTTTGGAATCTGGCCGACCGAAGTGCTGCCTGAGGCAGGACAAACCCATATGTGATGACTGCAGATGCATACCTATCGGACATCTACATTTATGGTAGGTACAAAACTGTACTTTATGCCTACCGCCTGGTTATTCATATGCAAAATATAAGGGCTCAAAGCTACCATGAAAATGAAAGGCTAGGCTTCTCAAGACCCTCCCAGATCAGTAGCTTAGTAAGTACCTATGAACCTTAGAAATAGGTCCTACTCTACTAGTGGCACAGTGACCACTGTAGGCTCTGTGAGACAGATAAATTTGCAAAATATATTCAAAGCAGACATCCAGTCCTTGGGTCTTACTTTCTCAAAGCACTGTAGGTTGGATCTGACCTCCAGAGAAAGAGTAATGTTCACCTCTGCCATCACCTCTGCCATCTCAGAGCATATTTTCCTTTTTTCCTATGCAGTAATCCGCCTCCCTATTCCTGCAGTGAAACAAAGCATCTTTGGGAATCATCCCTTCAGTGATTACTGCAGCAGTGATGCACACAAAGATAGTTGTGTAGCCAACTTACTGTAATTCTAAATGTTTGAATTTTGTAAGTATTATAGTTTTAGTTCCTTTCCTCTTTCTTCTGTTTGGCATAGAGTAAGTTGGCCTGTGAAAGAGCTCCCACTTCCCTTCCCCTTTTCTTCTGTACTACTTGTGTTATTCCTTGTCCCTCTCATTTGTTTTGTAGGTCACCATGAAGGGACACACATCACTAAGTCTCAGGTCAATAATCTTGGAGTCCTGAGGGTTAAGGGCTGCAATTTAGGTTAGTACTTTTGGGAGAGGGGACCCGCGGTGGTGGTGCTGCGGTAGCGTTGTCGCCTCACAGTAAGACGCTGTCCGGTTCGATTCTCAGCTAGAGCGTCTTCTGCATGGAGATATGCGTGAATGGGCGTACCTTCGTTGGAGGTTGTGGGTCAGGGCTGGTAACTCGGCATGTAAAAATCAACTACCAATCATTAGCAGACCGGAGTTCCGCTGTGGCGACCCCTAACCGGGAAAAGCCGAAAGAAACAACAACAACTACTTTTGGGGGAGGGGGGGCAAGGTGGCACAGGCAGCTGTTCTTGTGTACCAGGTACATGAAGACATCCAAGGTAATTTGACAATCTAGCTTTAGGAAAAGGATGTCCAAGTCCAAAAATCAAGCCAGAAAATGGATCTATCTGCTTCAGAATTCTCTACAGAGATGACTGCAACCGTGACCACTCTTGAACATTTAGATTTATTATAAGCTGACTATGATTGTTGCAACCAAATTATTTGACTTTTTGTAAGTAAGTATTTTATTTCTTTAGATTAATCTGCCTTGTTAAAAGTACCTAAAAGGCCTGTGGGTCAGGAATAGTTTCAGTGAGAGGGAAATTACTTTAATGATTAGGGTCTGGTTACAACTGTATTGTACTGATTCGCTTACTGATTAAATTATTGTTGGTTTCTTAGAGTTATGAATTGCTGTCTCCTGGCATTTAGTGTGGGCATTACAACTTGATTTGTGTGGTTGGATCAGTTCTGCTAAACACTAAAAGAAATATAGCTTCTGATTATCTTCACAGCAAAAAAATAAGAGCTGTTTTGCACTTGGTTAATCTCTGGCTTGTAAGTAAATTATTTCACTTTTTGTAAGTAAATATTTTGTTTATTTAGAATAATCTGCCTTGTTAAAAGTACAAGAAACTTTTCTATGTGGAAGTTTTGCAATTCCTGCATGTCCAATATACATTAAAAAGCAGAAAAAAATCAGAACATGGTAGTAGAAGTAGTGAACTTAAAACATCCTAAATAAAAAAAAAATGTATTTTGAATTATTATTAATATTGTACAGAATTATTGACACCATTAGATATTGAGAAGTAATCCAAACAGGGTAGACAGTTTTTCCAGTCGAAAATCCTGTATTAAGCACACAGACAAGCATCATCATCATCATTATCATCCCCTTTTTCCCATTTACATGGGGTCGGGGTATCGTATTAACTGTCGCCAACTCTCTCGATTCAGTACCACTCTCCTGCCTTCTTCAACACTCATGCCTGACTGTCGCAGATCTTCTTTCACACAATCCATCCACCTCTTTGCTGGATGCCCTCGCTTCCTCTTGCCTTCTTCCTGTCTGTCCCAAATCTCCCTCACCAGATTGTATTCTGCTTTTCTACACATGTGCCCATACCATCGTAATCTGTTTTCTTTGATCTTTTCTGCAATTGGAGCTACTTTGGCTTCTGCTGTTATGTCCTCATTTCTTCGCCTGTCCCACAGTGTGCATCCTACCACCTTTCTCAGGCACTTCATTTCCATCACCTCTAGCTTCTTCAACTGTTCTGCCTTTACTGCCCAGGTTTCTGTACCATACAGTAGTACTGGTCGCACCACTGTCTTGTACACCTTACTTTTCAGCTTCTTTGGCATTCTTCTGTCATATACTACACCGGATACTCTATGCCAGTTGGCTGCAGCCCCTCTGATTCTAGCTTTGACCTCTTCATTCAGACTACCCTTCTCCTCAACCACCCCTCCCAGATACTTGAAGCTGTTTACCTGTTCCACTATCTTCCTATCTATCTCTATTCTCAGCTTCTTCTGATTTTCCCCAATCTGCTGCCATTACCACTGTCTTATCTGTGCTTAGTTTCATCCCATGTGCCTTCAGATTTGCATTCCATTCTCCTATCCTTTGCTGAAGTTCTAGATCAGAGTCTGCCTGTACTGCCACATCGTCTGCATACAGCAGCTTTGTTGCTCTGACCCCTCCAACCTGTTTGCTGATGTAGTCCATTACCAGTATGAACAGCAGTGGGCTCAGAGCTGAACCCTGGTGTACACCCACTCCCACTGGGAACCCCTCAGTGAGGCCAAACACTGTTCATACTTGAGTCACTGGGTCCTTGTACATAGCCTGTACTAATTCTACCAATGTTTCTGGGACTTCAAACCACCGCAGTACTGCCCAGATCAGCTTTCTTGGGACCTTGTCATATGCTTTCTCCAAGTCTAGGAAAGCCCAGTTTGACTCTCTCCTCTTCTCTAGTTTCTTCTCAAGTATCTGTCTCAATGCAAACATCGGGTCAATTGTGCTGCATCCTGATCTGAATCCAAACTGTTCATCTCCCATCTTACATTCAACTATTCTGCGTATCTGTTTATCAATCACCCTCTCCAGAACTTTCATGCAATGTGGTGGGGGTTTGATGCCTCTGTACTGCCCACAGTTGTGGATGTCCCCTTTGTTCTTGTACACTGGCACGAGTATGCTTATTATCCAGTCATCTGGAATACGCCTTTCTCTCCACATCGCAATTAGTACCCTCAGGAGCCATTTCTCCCCTAGCTCACCCAGCATCTTTATCATACCTGCTGTGACCTCATCTGAGCCTGCTGCTTTCCCTGACTTCATTTTCCTTAGTGCTGCTCTTACTTCTTCTAAGCTGGGCTCCTCTTCTACTCTCATTGTAGGCTGTTTTTGGGGCAGTACCGCTTCTGTGGGGTTTTCTTCATTCAGAAGCTGCTGGAAATACTCTTTCCATCTGCCTTTGATGTCCTGTGGGCTGGTAAGCAGGCTGTTGCTGGAATCCCTTATGAAGGGTGTCTGACTATCTTCTTTATCTTTCTGTCTTTGCCTTGCAACCTGGTATAGTTTCTTTGTGCCCCTTACTGAGTCACTTTCCAGAAGCTGATAGAGTGCCTCTGATGCCCTATTCTTTGCTATTGCAACTTCTTTCTTAGTTTCTTTGTTAGCCAACCAGTAAACAAGCGATCCAAACAAAACAAAAAATGAACAAAATGATAGTTTCACCCCAAACTTTCTGACTAATATACTTATTAGGTATGGAAGTGATTTATTTAGTTGTAAAACAGAGTGTAATGGTATACATGAAACACCGACATCTGGAAACCAAGCGACTGCACTGATAAAAAATCAGAACCTGGTCCAGTGACTACTAAGGTTTAATAAAAAAAGAAAATTGAAAATTATCGCTTTGTTCCCTTATTATTTTATGAGAACTTCTTCAGAAAATAAATGCCATTCTCTTAACAAGATTTAAATAAGAAATGTTTTCCGCCAAAAACTTCCACCAACCAATCCTACAAATAAAACGTCTTTATTTACTTAGCAAACTAAATGTCTTTAGATAAATTCATGAAAATAAAATAATGCATCATACAAAATAACTATATCATATTCATACAAACATCTTATAACATTTTAAATTAAAAAAAAAACGTAAAATTAATTTTTAATAAACATTTCACATTAATGCTCTCATTAAGACCCGGGAGTTTGTCGGCTCTCAGTCTAACTTGCTATTTTAATTCCCGAACTTCCAAATAATTATTACATCCTGAAACAAAACTATCTTAATTAACTTGCTCTAATATGCTGAATTGGAATTTCTGAAACCCTACACAAACAGAGCTATACTTTGCCAAACAATTGTTGAAGTCTTGTATTTTAATAGCAGTTAAATGCTCACGAATTATCTTACCCAGTTTTCTAATACATTTTGCCAATATAAAACTGGGAACAATTGCTACGTAAAGCAATGTAAACAATACCACTACTTTGGTAGGAAAACCTATTCTTGGCACAAATAACTAAATTATTTAAGTGTGACAGAATTAAACTACTGCTATTGCTAATGTAACAGCATTGTTTGCAGTGTCCACAGACAAAGGTACCTGCAGTCCTATTAATGATTTTCTCTTCATTCAAAAATTATATTTTAATAACCATTTTAAATTTGATGTTTTTTATATATATAACCTGTGGACCATCTCCCAATATTCCAGCTAATTCAGCATTTCCCTGAATAATAATCCAGTTTGACTTGATCTCTGATAGCTGGTCCATCCACATTCATAGGTATCAGGAATGCACATTTTATCTGAATTGCTGGATTTACAGATCTTGCTTTATTATAACCAAACCACTTAATAATAAGTGGAAAACAAGTCCACCTTTTTCACTAATAACTTTAGCAGTAACCAAACGTCAGTCACTGGGATATCCCCTTTCAGTGAACATCTTGACTAAAAGTAACACTACTTCAAATTGTTGATCTCCACTAACAGTCTTACTTAACCGAATCAGCTGTCCTCTAAAAACATTACATTTCAACTGCATAAGGTGGGTACTACGAAAATGTAATTGTTGACAAAATCTTCTTCCAATGTACAGTACTAGAATAACTAGAAATATCTACAGCCATAGAAATGTAAAGATCTAGAAAAATATTTTACTTCCTACTTCTCAACGTAAAATGTAACCAAGGGATACTGCTATTGATTTCATCCACAAAATCATATAACATGTCAAATACTACCCCCCCAAATAAAAAAAAATCCTCTATGTAACGCTTACAAAATGTAACAAATTTAAATAATTGCAAATGCTCCAAAAAAGCTCTCTCCCACCAGCACATACCAATGCTAGTAAAAGAGGGAGCCACCTTGGCTCTTCTAGCAACTCCACATTTTTGACAATAAATGTCTTTGTCAAAAAATATATATATTTTTCAAAACTCTTTCTAAAAGAGTACTAACAGTGTTAATATAAACTTTATCAAAATTATGTACTTTCTCTAAATAGAACTTAAATTCAAATCCCTCTACATGTGCACTTCTGGTGTATAATGAATTGACATCCAAGGTACACATAAGATTTTCATCCCCATGGAACTGATATTGTTTAAAGTCATTAAGTAAATCCAGACTATGGAGATCAACAATTTGAAGAAGATGATTTTTCAGGGAAATGCTAAATTAGCTGGAATATTGGGAGATGGTCTGCAGTTTATATATATAAAAAATAACATAAAATTTAAAACGGTTATTAGAATATATTTTTTTAAATGAAGAGAAAATCATTCATAGGACTGCATGTACCTTTGCCTGTGGATACTGTAGACAATGCCGTTACATTAAGAGCAGTAATAGTGTAATTTTGTCACACTTAAATAATTTAGTTATTTGTGCCAAGGATAGGTTTTCCTGCCAAAGTAGTGGTACTGTTTACATTGCTTTATGTAGCAACTGTTCCAGTTTTATATTGGCAGAAGTATTAGAAAGTAGGGTAAGAGAATACGTGAGCATCTAACTGCTATTAAAAAAGGAGACTTCAATTTTTTGGCAAAGCATAGCTCTATTTGTGTAGGGTTTCTGAAACTCCATTTCAGTCTATTAGAGCAATTTAATCAATATATTTTTGTTTCAGGCTGTAATAATTATTTGGAAGTTCGGGAATTAAAATGGCAAGTTAGATTGAGACCTGACAGATTCCCGGGTCTTAATGGGAGAATTAATGTGAAATGTTTATTAAAAATTAAATTTTCAAGTTTTTTTTTTAATTTTAAAATGTTAAGATGTTTGTATGAATGTGATTTAGTTATTTTGTATGATGCAGTAAATTTTATTTTCATGAATTTATCTAAAGACATTTAGTTTGAGTAAATAATGACATTTTTATTTGTATTTGTGTGACTGGTTGGTGGAAGATTTTGTTGGAAAATATTTCTTATTTAAATCTTGTTAAGAGAATGGCATTTATTTTTTGAAGAAGTTCAGATAAAATAATAAAGAAACAAAAGCTCCAATTTTCCATTTTCTTTATCAAACCTTAGTAGTCACTCGACCAGGTTTTGATTTTTTTTGTAATGGCATACTTGTTAAATTTAAATCCCTTTACCTATCCTTATCAGTGTGATATTCAAGCTGGTACTGTCCTACTTACTCATCTGTTCCCATGAGGGGTCGCCACAGCGGATCATCTATTTCCATTTCTTCCTGTCCTCTGCATCTTGCTCTGTCACACCAACCACCTGCATGTCCTCTTTCACCACATCCATAAACCTTATCTTAGGCCTTCCTCTTTACCTGTTACCTGGTAGCTTCATCCTTAGCATCTTTTTCCCAATATACTCAGCATCCCTCCTCAGCACATGTCCAAACCAACGTAATCTTGCCTCTCTGTCCTACTTACTAAATGCCCTATTAATTTAAATCTTACGCACTTTAAATAAAATTAATAACAGTGTGGTACTTTTAGTAAACAGATTGTTATTAAACAAAGTCTGTGAATCTGTCAAAGACATTATAATACATGGCTGAAAATATTTAAACATTAGACCATTTGGCAATCAAAATAATTATATGTTGGCATCCAGAAGAGATGCATTGTCCAAAACATAGTCTACTTCCATAGATTGCTAAGAAAGATCACTTGTCCATCTAGACTTTGTCTGTGTACAAGAACCGTAAAAATATATAACTACAAAAAATCTTACTAAAACTAACCAATATGCATATTAAGAACAATAAACAAAAATTAAAACAAGACTACAACCTTGTATGTTCATTTAATGAGGATATTAACCCAGGAAAAGTTCATCAACTTAGTGCTGGCCAGTTTGGGACAGTAAAAAAGTGTTTTTAGGATCATAGGAGGTTACTAGGCTAATGGCTAGGGGCCCTTACAAGCCTAGTCAAGAGTTTATCCCCAAAAAGAAACCTCAGTCAGCACCTGTTGCCTTCCTCAGTGAGGGACACAGGTGGAACCCCTGGGACAAATTTGTGGTTTCCCATCCACTCATCAGGATTGTGCTTAAAGAGGGTCAGCGAGGTGCCCTGTTTGATGCTTATAGGAAGCCTATTCAAAAAACGAGGCAGGCTGTGGGAGACAAACCTGTCTCTCCAGCAGGTTTTGTTGATGTTGCATATTAGATTCAGGCCTTTCAAGCGGTTAATGCATGAGGAGTTAGACTTATGGATATGGAGTGTCTCTAGTAGGGCAGGGTCCGAGATTGCCTTGTAGGTGAGACACAGATCATCCCTGAGCAATCTGTACGATACCAAATAAAGTGATCGTGATTTCAGCCTGTCCGCATAGGACAGGTGTTGGAGGCTATGGATTCTCTTTGTGGTGTATTTCAGTGGCCTCTCCAGTTGGTGCAGGTGCTTGGAGAGGTACATACCAAACAGGGTGTTGACTGCATTACTGGTCTAATGAGGGAGGAGTATAGAGAGGTAATAACCTCCCTTTTTTTCTGGATGAAATCCATTTACTTATGAGATGAACCAAGTAAAAGACTTTTCTGGCCACTGCTGCTAATGATGGTCAAATGTGAAGTTATCAACCTGAGTGCCCAGGTCTCTCACCACAGGTTGTGAGCTTAGGGGGTTGCTGTTGATGTGGTAATCAGTAGGGGCCGTGTTTTTGCCAAATGGTATTATGATGCTTTTTTAGCAGTTATCTTGTGGCCATTACTTTGGCACCAGTCATTAGTTGCTGTGAGACACTCTTGCAGTATGTTAACATCATTTGGGGAGTCAATGACAGCACCCAACTTAGTCATTTGCAAACTTGGTCAGCGACAGGCCTTTTGTCTTTGGACCTCTGTGATGTAGATGCCAAACATTAGGGGTCCCAGGACTGATGCCTGGGGAACTCCACTAGTGACATGTCTGCTATCGGAGGTGAAGGCACTTATTTTGACTTTGAGGCTCCTGTCGGTGAGCCATTTGGCCACCTGCCTGATGAGATAGGGATTTATGCCAAGTTGTGTTAGCTTTTCGATGATGCCCGAGTGGGTGATTGTGTCAAAGGCTTGGCCAAGTCAAGGTAAGCTGTATGCACTGCCTTTCGCTTTATCCAGGACCTTGGTGATAGTCGCAAAGAGGTCAACCAGGTTCAGCAGGCAAAATCTGCCTGTGATGAATCTGAACTGGGTTAGGTGAAGTGCTTGGAGATTGCCTATGTCCTTGTTTATGAGATCCATAATATACTCCATGGCTTTACAGATCGGACTTGCAAGCTAATGGGGGCGATACTTTCTAGGGTCAGTAGTGGCACCCCCTTTGTGCAAGGGGATGACAATGGCAGTTCTCCACCCTGCTGGAATAAAGCCTGTACTTAAACTGTGGTTGAATAGGGTGCACAATGGCAAAGCCAGTTCTTGCTGGAGATGGTGCAGAATATAACCTGGGATACTATCAGGTCCCATGGAAGCTGTGTTCTTTGCCTTGGATAGGGCCTATAGTACTTGATCTGCAGAGATGTGAGGTGTGGGATACGTATCGTGGATGTCGAAAGGGCCTTTGGGGGAGGGGGTGAAGTTTGTGCTGAACCTAGGGTTGGGTAAGTCAACCGGATCGGTGTAAATGATACTGTTAAGTACTAATTTGGAACAAACCTGGGCTTTGTCATGGAGGTTCCTGACATAACTGAAGAAGGCTTTGTGGTTTCCCTTTGTTTTGGAGGCTAGTTTCAATTCATAATTGGCTTTGGAGGCTTTCATTAGTGGTCTATTTTGCTTGTTTAGACTAAGGAGAGAGTTTTTCCAATTTGGAATATGTTCCTTTTTACCCTTGGACAACAGTTTCTTCCTTTTGTTGTAAAGCCTGTTGATAGAGGAAGTTCACCAAACAGGTTTGTGTTTCCTTGAGGAGCAGGTTTTACTTCCATTGCGTATGGCTGAGTCTTTGTAGTTGTGCAGGTGTTTGTATACTGCATTGGCGTACTGTTCAGCATAGTTGTCTGCATCCTCTCAGGGAGGGCGGTGGTGTGAAGCTACAGATACCCTCTCTTAGAAGGTTATAGTCAGCTTTTGAAAAGTTTTTAGCTAGGTTATGGGTGGAGGGGGGGGGTTGTGTGGGATAGAAACTTTAAATGAGACAGTCCGATGATCTGATCTTACCAGGGAAGAACATACTATGGGAGTGGTGCAACGGTCACCCATGTTGGTGAGAACCAAGTCCATAATTGTATTTCCCCTTGTGGGGGGTGAGACGGGCTGGTCTAGTGCGTTAGAATTTATGAAGTCAAGGAATTGTTGAGTGAGTGCATTAGTGCAGGAATAGTTCATCCAATCTGTCGTAGGTAGTGGAAGTCACCAAGGATCAAGGTGTTAGGGGGTACTTTAATGGAGTCAAATGGATCCAGGTAAGAGGAATGGATGTCCTTGGTCATGGAGAGAGGGTCTATAGCTAGCTATAACTTGGATGGGTGTCTTCCCAACCGTCAGTTGCACCTGGAGTGGTTCCAGTGCATCATGCTGGCAAACCAGTCTGGAGATGTACTTGTCCTTAATGAAGATAGAGATAACATCACCCTTAGTCTTCCCAACCTCATTTTTGTGTTGAAATGTGTGAAATGAGGGTATAGTCTGAAAAGGCAGGGGTGCTCTCCACAGCCCTGAACCAAGTTTTTGTGTCCGCACAAACATTGGAATCTTCCAGTGTAAGGAGAGCCTCCAGTGAGTGCATTTTCAGGTTAAGGCTCCTAGCATCAAGCAGCATGACCTTCAATTTGCTTTTTGACAGATCTTTTATGTTGGAATATTTGTCTTTAGGACATTGCCTAAAAAGGCACAATGGGGGAGGCAAGAGCCTTGGCCTGGTTCCGGAAACCCAGTGGTGACAGGTGGAGGCCATCTCTTGCAAAGCATCGAGGCCTCTCGACCACATCATCCTAGGCAGACAGATACTGGATCCCCTTGGAATAACACTAGAAGCTAAACCAGTTGTTGAAGTCAATTATTTTTTGTTGGTATTGCGGTATCATTCTTGGTGAAGGTAAAGTGCTACTTAGGACTAGGTTCATACCTGCCTGGGACACGTACTCTGAGAGCTCAATCATGTCTCTCTTCATATAGTCCAGGGAGGTAGGTCTGAAATCATTCACACCAACATGGACAGTGACAGAGTTGTACTTGTACTTGTGGAGAGACTTAAGTGCATGCATGATGCAGTGGATTCTGGCACCAGACAGACAAAAGATCCTGACCTTTTCCTTGTCGAGCCTGATGAGGGGAACATCTGTGTCTCACAACTGAGTCACCAATGACTAGTATGTGTGGTTTATTATGTCTTTTGGGTTGTAATAGTTTATTGTTGCCTTATGGGCTGTGTTTGTGAGACACTGGTGTGTTGTCTGCTGTGTGTGATGTGTTTGGTGTTATTTGTGGAGTGTTTGTAAGTGTGTTTTGGAGGTCTCTGCTGTTTGGATAACTTTTTATTGAGGACATCTGCTTAGGTGTGTGTGTGTGTGTGTGTGTGTGTGTGTGTGTGTGTGTTTTGCTTGGATATGTGTAGTGTGGCGTTTATGCTGGCAGTCTTCTCTTTGTCAGGAGTACTGATTGTGGCGCGAGAGCACGGACTCCAGGTTACTGATGTACATGCATGTCTCTGCTGTCAGTAAACATGAGACAGTTGCTACATTGTCTCAGTATGCCCATGTCAACCAGGCTGGCAGGAGAAACCAATGGGAGCATAGTGTTCTGAATGCTTGGGCGGACTTATGGAGAGAGGGTTTTGATAAGAGTTTGTCCACAAGAGTGCAGACCAGAAGAACCTTGTTAAATGTAAAGTAACTGGCCTGAAGCACAAGTGCTAAAACCAAAACTAAGATGCTACAATAACAGATTAATTTAATCAGGCTACTAACGAGCAGTAATAAATGCAGCAGAATAAAAGCACTTGAACACTTAAGAGCAAGCAGCAAAAATAAGGTAATAAAGTAGGAAGAACACGATTACAGTAAAAGCAACTGAATAAAGTGTAAACATTTTTTAAGTGGCGAGAGAGGAAACAGAAGGTAGTACAAGATTAAGGAGCTAAAGGGGTAGGGCTTCCCAAATGCTCTCTCTGTACTCTGTACACTGAGCTGATGAGCAAGGACAGGGAGGAGTGTCCAAGGTCAAAGAAGCAAAGGGGTAGTCCTACCCAAAGAATCTCACTGCACTCAGATGCGTGATCAATTGAGATGGGGCTGGGAGGAGTGGACAAAATTAAATTAACAGCAGGGGTGGGCAATTCCAAAGCCACCAAGTTTAAGAGTAAAACACTTGGATGGGACGGCAGGAAAAACAAACAATGCAGACAAAAAAGGACACGAGCAACAAAGCAAATATATAAATCCTGTATAGTGCAAAGTAAGTGCAAAAAAAAAGTATATTTATCAGTTTATATATCAAATAGCTATAGAATCCAACCCAGACAGGAAATTAACTCTGCTTTATCAGCTCTGCACAAATTGTGAGAAATGTAAGTCTTTGTAGAAGTATTACACAGAGAATACACCTCAAGCTGTCAGATAAAACAGGAGTGTTGACTAAGTTAAACACCTAAGGTGGACTGGCTCCATATAAAATAACTCTAAAATCGATACTTAAATAAGGATAGTGGAAAAAATAAAGTAAAATTAGTCCTTACCCCATTTCCAATCTGAACTAAAATCACATTACAATGCTCACGAGAAATGCAACAGCTATCCGTCTGGTCATATAATTTAACGTCTTCATACCGTACTTCTCTCTTTGTAGCTTGCTCTGTTTTTCATTTGATTCTTTCGACATGCCAACTCTGATATCAACTCTGTATAGTTATGTATTGTGTTTTGTCAGTCACTGTGTATATAATGCTATGTATTTATTGTCTTTACGCGTGGGCTGAGACTGAAATAGGTTCATTGTGATCAGTGCTCAAATTCACATTCAAAATAAAATAAAGCAAAAATGTACATATTGTAAATACTGGCAAACATTAATATTGTTCTGCTTCTAAATAATTGCTTAAATTTTAACACTGTTTTGCCTCTCTGCTTGTGACTATGCTATACTATGCTGCAAAGCCTGTATATGCTACTTTTCCCAGATGCTGCTGCTGATTCACTGTATATTCAAATCACGTTAACCTTGTCGGCTCTTTTATGTTAATGCCTAACTCAGTATGATGCATGTCTTCCAAGTTTTCTGTTGTATATTTGCCTTATTGGCCTGGGTTGGCTGAAAAGGATTTGCTGGTTAACAAGTGAGTGAATAAATAAGTAAATAAATAGTGAAGTGTTCACTAGTTGGCAAGAGAACTAGGAAGACAAATATAGATACTTATTCAAGCATATGCATATTTGCTGTTAAGCATAATATTTGAGCAACTGAATGTTATGTTGACGTGAAAAGGTGGGATAATTAAGGCATTGACATTCTGTTGTAATGCATAGTGTTTTCAGTAGTAGTATTTCGGAAAAACATATTGCAAAGTGTGGGTGGCAGACAGGGTAGATAGAAGATGTGGACAACAGAAGGGGATTAGAGAAGAGGGAGAAGCAGGTGGGTCAGAGGAGGGGGTGGGATGAGGTAATTTAGTGATAAGGAGGGAGGAAGTGATGTGCAGTTTGGAAAGACAGTGGGTAAGGGAAAGATGAAGTTAGGATAGGAGGTATAAGGTCTAAAGATAGATGGGACTAGCACTCTGGGTAGAGATAACTCATACCTCATACCCCATGACATTTCCTGTCTAAGTTATATCTGAAGATTAGAACCATTTACATTTTGCAGAATTGGAGAGGTATTTTAACTGGCACAAACAGTTTTGAAGGGACTGAATATCTTTTAAGTTGGAGGAAAGAGATTCACAAGTTTTAGGACTCATAAGAGAAGAAGGTACGATCAGTACCTAGGTTCATAGGTAGGTACTAGGCTACTGGCCCTGGGGCCTATAATAAGCCTAGCCAAAAATGTACCCTGGCTTTCGCCACCCAAGAAAATTATTTTCCTGTACCCCTGTCAAGCAGAGCCACAGAGTTGATACCCGGGGTGAATTTCCTGTTTCCCATCCAGTCATTAAGATTTTTCTTGTAGAGTGCTAATGAGGAGCTTTGTTTGATATAGATAAGTAATTTGTTCCAGAGTATGGGAAGTCTCTGGGACAGGAATCTATCCCTCCAGCATGTTCTGTTTATTGTGGTGACAAGGTTTAGGTCCCTAGAGCGTGTAGCTCAGAGAGATTGAGATTTCTTTAAGTGGAGCATGTCCATCAACTCTGGGTTTGACATAGCGTTGTATGTTAGGCAGTGATCGTCTCTTAGTAGGTAATATGCAGTGGAGTAAAGCTGGAGTTTTTGAGACTGTCAGCGTAGGGTATCTGTTTGAGGCTGGTAATCCTCTTTTTGAAGTATTTGTGGCCTTTCCAGTTGTTGTAGATGTCTTGTTAGGTACATACCAAAGGGGGCTTTGTACTCTAATGGGTCTAATGAGTGACGAGTAGAGGGGAACAATGACCTCTTTTTTTTTTCCTGGATGAGAAACCTTTTGTGATGAGGTGTGCCACGTAGAAGGATTTCCTGACTACTGTGGTGATGTGATTATCAAAGGAGAGACTAGTGTCCACCTGTGTCCTAATGTCTCTTATCACACTTTCAGGGGTAAGTAAACTACCACCTATGTGGTAGCTCATGGGTACAGAGTTTTACCAAAGGGGATGACAATGCACTTTTTGGCATTGAGCTTGAGGCCATGGCTTTGACACCAGGCATCTGTCTCAGTGAGGCCTTTTGTAGGATGTCTACATCGTTAGGAGTTTCAGTTATGGCTCCTAGTTTGCAGTCATCTGCGAACTTCATTAGCCAAAGACCTTCTGTGTTAGCCTGTACTTCAGAAATGTAGATACCAAACAGGAGAGGACCCAGGACTGAACCCTGTGGTACTCCACTTGTCACTGGCCTGAAGTCGGATTTGGGGTCTGCTACTTTCACAGTGTGGGTTCTGTCAGTGAGCCAGTTGGCAACCCATCTTGTGACATAGGGATTTATACCTAGTTTAGTATATCTATAATTCCAGAGTGGGGGATGGTGTCAAAAGCCTTGGCAAGATCTAGATAGGCTGTGTGAACCACCTTACCCTCGTCTACGGCTTTGTTGACTGCTTCAAAGAAGTCTATCAGGTTTAGGAGACCAAGAGCTGCCTTTTACAAACCCGAACTGGATGGGGTCCAGAGTTTGGAGATTACCAATGTCTTTATTTATAAGTTCCATGATGATGCGTTCTATGTTCATCCAGACCAGGCTCGTTAGGCTAATGGGGCAGTAGTTCACGGGGTCCGTGGTGGCTCCCCCTTTGTGGAATGGGATAACCGTTGCTGTGTGCCATTCAGTGGGCACAAAGCCTGAGGTGAAGCTATGACTGAACATGGTGCTTAGGTGGGGTGCCAGTTCATTCTGTAGTTTGTGTAGAACGCAGCCTGGGATGTTGTCAGGTCCCATGGATGCTGTGTTCTTGGCTTTGGAGAGTGTTGTTTTTGTGTGCAGCCGTGATTACAGGAACTTTGCATTCTTCCGGTATAGAAATAGGCCCTTTAGGGGGTGAGAGGGGGGTAAAGTTGGCACTGAACCTATCCGCCAGGATGTTGGCAATATCGGTTGGTTTTGTATATTTAGTGCCATTGTGCTGTAACTCAGAGCAGATCTGAGTGTTGCCATTGAGATTCTTGACTGCTATAGAATGCTTTGTGGTTGTCTTTAGAATCAGTGGCGATTTTGTTTTCATAGCTAGCTTTGGAGGATTTTATGAGGGATCTCAGCTTCTTACTGAGGCTGACCAGGGAGTTCCTCCAGACATGGGATTTTACTCATTTTTGTAACAGTTTCTTTCTTCTGTCGTAGAGTTTGTTTATGGCAGGGGATCACCAGATTGGCTTCCTTTTTTTTGGAGGATAGCATCTTGGTTCTGTTAGGGATGGCATGACCCATGTACTCGTGTAAGTGCTTATTAAGTGCATTTGTGTGGGATTCAGCAATCGTACCTCTGTTGTCCGTCTGCATGGGTGTCGTGAAGTTTTCCACTTCTGTCTTAAGAAGCGTGAAGTTGGCTTTGGAGAATTTTTTACGGTGGTTTCCTTATTGGGGGGTGGGGGCGGGATGTGGATGTCTTGTAGCTTATTAGAGGGTGAATGAGATTCCTAAAGAGGGGGTGAAACCTGAGGTTGTAGTTGGAGAACTGAATAATAAAACTGCTTATGAGGACAGGGAAGGACTCCCGGTTAAGGGGATTAATAAAAATAAATGAAAAAAGGACTAGCTGAGATTTTTGTTTTCATGTAAGCAGACTGGCTTTTTAAGGGTCTGGCAGTGTTGTTCCATTTTAGGAAATAAGACAGTAGAAATTCAAATTTGATTTGACATGGTCTGAAAAGTCCATTTTTGGAGGACAATTAAGTTAATGGAATGGCATATTCTAACTGTGGTTGTAGAATGCCCTTACTAATAGAATTTTTTTACTGTGGGGAGAGAGGAAATTGGATTTTTTTTCTAACACAGAAGAGAGCTTTACAAACTAGCTTTAGCAATGGAGACATAGTATTGAAAGTTGAGTTGTGTATCAGGCAAGACCCTAAAGCAGCAAAAATAGTCTGTTATTTTGGTAGGGATTTGCAAATGTTGTGGTATCATTTTTAGTTTGTGCATTGTACCAAATAACATGGCATTTGTTTTCATCAGGTCAAGTAAGAGGTTCATTTTTTGAAACCAATTAGAAAGCAGATTAAGATAATTTTCAGGAGTACTCTGAGAGCCATGGCATGAGGATGTATTTGTCTGACATTCTCCTGATAAACCTCATCAGGATAGTCATGAAGAATGTCATTGCTTTGGTTTTGTGCACTCTGTTCAGCATTTATGTCATGTCTGTACAACAGTGTGACTGTTACTGTACACATTCACTTGTTGCTTTCACACGGGGTATTGTTTTGTGTACAGTCCCTCACTTGTCAGAAATAACATAGGCTAATTACCCTTTTTAAGGGCTATAAGAAATGCTGTAGGTGGATTGGACACTCTAAATTGGCCCTAGGTGTGAGTTCCTGCATGTGTGTGCCTTCTGTGGAAGGTTGGGTGCCGGGCTGGCAACTCAACACCATAAAACTCCACTGCCAATCATGAGCAGACAGATGATCTGCTGTGGCAACCCCTAACCGGGAAAAGCCGAAAGAAGGCGAAGAAGAATCTGAAACACGATATTGTACTTCTTAATATTAATGTATTAGTTGCTTTTGATCCAGGGGCTTGACTTAGTATCCTGAGTTGTTAACAGTGTACACACCTCTTTTTTCTGTGCCTTTATCACCAAAGTTTCAGAAGTGCCTTCAGATATATTATTATCCTCTGCAACTGTGTCTAATTTAAAGTCAAGATTTCATTTATTAATCCTTAACATTTCTTACAAACATTTTGACTTGCAGTCTTGTCTGAATGTTTTTTTTAACCCAAGTTTTCCTCTCCACACCTGACCCTCAGCTGCCCCAGATCCTTTCCTCATTTGACAGGTGCACCAAACATCCTTACTGTACCTCGCCTTTCTCCAGTCAATGTTCAGGGCCAGTGAGGAGATTGTGGTTCCTGGTACAGCATTATACAGGTGCTGGGAGTGGATTTTTTTTGTTAAACTCCCCAACTGTTGTGTATGTCAGTGACAGTCCATGCTAGGATGTGCAGTGGGCATTAGCTCTGCCTGGCCTTACACTTTTGCAAAGGGCTTGATGCCTGTAGGACATCCTGCTCACCACCAGGCAGCACTAAACTCTGTTGCCTGTCTTGCTTGCACCAGAGCAAATAAGGTGATGGTGTGTGCTAACATGTGACAAGCCCAAGTTCCCCCCCACCCCAGTGGTGCATGCCGATCCTCCCTGCCTGCACCATTAAGCACCCGAGCTGAGAGTTGAAAATGTTGCTGTAGTAAAGGGTTTATCCCTGTACATTGCCAGTGAAGACTAACTTTTCTGAATGTCTCTAATGCATTTTTAGACTTCACTGTTTAAATAATTGACAGCATATTGGCACACCATATATCTCATTTTCATATTTCAATATCATGCAAATGCTTTTAAAACACTTTTCTTTTACATATCTTTGCAGAATGATACTAAAACAGCTTCTGCAAAATTGATTAAATGCATAACAGTGCTTCCTTTTGTGCTTACAGCCACACCTACTATACAAGGTGTGAATTTAATTTATACCGTACTACTTGTGCACATCATGGCTGTTATTGCAATACATTCTTATTTTACTTCTCATTTTTACCTCTTTAGACTACTAACATTTTATTTTACTGAATTCCTTTTCTGCATTTAAGTTAGCCAAGTCTTTTAACTTTATATTTGTAATTTCATTTGCTCTGTCTAGATTTGTATTTGCAGAATCAGATAGGGTTAGATCTACTTATCTTCATATCCTGCCATTGTTTATTTCTTGTGTATTAAATTACTTCATCCCTTGTAACAGAATAAAAGCTTGTTAGTATTCAAAAATATTCACACTTATGAGAAAGAGCAATCGGTGTGCCTACTACAAGTCCAGATTGCTCTCAAGAAGTAATCCAGGCAGCAGTAAATATTAAAAAAAAATACCTACAGCCAGCATGTTCTCCACAAAGCATGAAAACAAACTCAACTATCAGAAGGGTGGAAGAAAACTTTCACCGTCCGCAAATGGAAATATAAAGGGAAAAAAACAGAAAAAGAAACTAACTCACCATCAAGACATTGGGAGCTTTCAGCAGAAAGCATGCACTCTCCTGAGTTCTAAATAAAACAAAAGACAAACAAAAGAGGGGTAGGTCTAATTTGGAATAAAAAATTTTATTAACTTTGAAAACATAACTACTTGCTAAACCCCTGTCAGTGGAAATTTCTTTTTATTTTAATAAGGTGATCACATTGGCTCTAGATGGGCAAGCCATTTTGCTGCAAAATAGGGGTCAGAAACTGCATTCTGTGCACACACTGACATGTGCATGCTGAACACACACAAAATACTTCCCTTAGATGTCCCCATTGTAGAAGAAGCCAGTGAAGAACATTAAAGTTAATTTATACAATTACATTATTTAGAAAAAGTGTTAGACTACTTTCGTAAATGTCATTGTATAATAACAATAGCTTAACTCCTGTGTGTGAGTAGTGCTGGATTTACCCACAGCTGGCTTAATTGATCACTTGGGCTTTATCGTCTTGATCAAGCCATGTCAGCTGTGGGCAGCTATAGCATTAATCACTTCCAGTCATGGGTTACTGCAAATTAATTCAGCAAACTGGAAGCTCTGAATTAATTGTGCAACTCACTGTATTCACAGTCCTTCTCTCATTAGCATAAACATTTGTAGTCTAGTACCTTGTGCCCTTGAAAGAACAGATTTTGAATAAATGGCAAGTTCTTGCTAGGCTGACTCTAATTCCAGGTCCTTTCTCTATTTACTGGTATTGTGTCTTTTTCCCTTTATAGAAAGACATAGTGATAAATATCTTAAAGGCTTCATCAAAGGCGTTATGTACCCTCAAAAGGACCATACTTAGTGCCTCATTACACCTTTCTCTCTCCAATGTGTCTACTATGCATTTGCATAATTTTATACAAACAAAAAATATATATTGTTGACCTATTGAACTATATCATTGTAAAATTGTTACTTAGCTTCTTTTTTATGCAACTTTAACTTTATGCATGTAACCCAACATATATGAATCTTTTTGCTATAACTGCTATTATATCAATATTGTTTAAAATTGTACTTGTTTAAAAATGTACTACTGGAGCTTTTCTCCCCGGGTCTCCACTGAAAATGGGCCACAAGCCCAGTTGGACAAACCCGGTTAACAAATGCCAGTAAATAAATAAATAAATCCCCAGGAGCATACTGAAATACAGGGGACTTGTACCTCACTCTTCTGAGGCAATCCACTTACTGCAGGAAATAAGCAATTCCTAAATTCAGAGCTTCCAATTTGCTGAATTAAGAAAATCCCTTATAGTTGTTGTGGCTCCACTGAAAATGAGTATCTGGCTTTCCCGGTCAGCAAATGTCAATAAAATAAATAAAATATACACCACATATACCAAGACCTGCTGTTCTGTGGATGGGTTATGACACCAATATGAAATCCCCAGGGTTCACTGACATGTTTAGCTGCTATTTCATCTAAGCTCGCTGAGTGGATATATGAACATTACTATAAAATACATAAAGAGAATAAAAACAATTCTCTTTTTAAACATTTGACTGACTGTCCCCATATTACTGATATTGAATATAAATTTGGTGTGATTGATAAGGTAGAAAATTCACATAGATGTAGAGGTTGGGAAACCCTTTTGGAATTTAAGGTATTGCTGTGGCAGCTCCGAATGCCACACACATGCCTGGGTTAAATGAATACGTCTCAGTAAATAACATTTTAAAAATGAGAGCTGCTAAGTCATCATATATGTTTTTGCGAGATTTTGATTAGTATATTTCATTTAATACTTTATATATTTCTGTAATGGATTACGTATAAAAATGTTTTATTGTTTTACACATTTTTTGAGTATTGCTTTAAGTGAAACCAAGTGATTCTGTGAATAGGATGAAATTTACTTAATTTATCTAATTGATTGATATATAACGATGATTGCATTTTAGGCACCCATGCACTGATGAAGTCCATTTTTGACCAAAGTGCTTAGCAAGGGTGTTTTCTACCAGTTTTCCTGATATTAAAACCTTGTGTCTGAAGATGATCTGCTTCCTCCTCTCCTTTACATGACGGCATCTCCTTGAATTTTTCAAATCTTTAAAGTTTGTCAACTCATTACACTCCCAGAAAATGTTTCCAGTTACTCTTTCTTCCCCATCGCACCTCAAACATTTGATGTCTACCTTTGGAAGAATTTCTTTGGAGCCTACTTGGGATATAAAAATAGTTATGTAAACACTTCCAAGCAAAGACACTAAATTATCTAGACTTTATTGCATATTTGGGAGACATACATATACTACCCCATTGTTTCTTTGTGAATTGCTTATCCAATTTGTTTTCCCATTCCTTTCTAACCTCCTCTGATTGATTCTTACAGTTACCATGCAATATTTTGTATGCTGTTATTACTTATTCCTTTTTAGCAGCAGCTTCTGGTTTAGGTTCTACTACAAACTGTACCAGTGCTGGTCTTTCACTTAGGATCCCCCTATTTCTTTCTTTTTGTCTGCACTCTGGTGTTTCTACTAGGTTTAAGCCAAGTTTCAGCTACAGTGAGGATAGCAGGCTTATTTTGGGTAATCCAGGCATGTAGGTCAGCAAGTTTATTTCTTATACTTCTAACATTTATGGCAGAAAATGTTAGGCTTGTGATAAACATTTCTGTAGTGGACCTGCTGGCCTTGCATTTGCCCACCCCTACTCTAAATTTGATCTTGTACACTCCTCCCAGTCTAGTGTCATTAGCTCATTCTACCTAATACAGAGAGAACATCTGAGAAGGCCAACCCACATAGTTTCTTTCCTTCTGTTCTTTCTTTCTCCCTTTCTTTTAAAAAAAAATCTGAATAGCCTTGTGTTCTGACTGCTTCTCAAACATTTTGGAAATATAGAGTATATTTTAGTGCATTTATTAAAACAGTGTTTGCCTTATAATTGCTACAACTCAAGTGCTCTAGGTTGCACTGCATCTGAATAGTTTTAGTGTGTTTTAGCTGCTTTTCTGTATATATAGACTTTTCTGTATATTTAGACTAGCTACTTATTCTACTGTATTACTGCCTCTTAAATCATTTTTCAGTTGTGCACGCCTTGCTTCATTTAAAAAGTTTTAAATTGCTAATTTTGTAGAGTTCTAATTGTATTTACTGTTTAGGGCTACACACTCAAGTGCGTTAGCCATTTCTGTGTTCATTTAGTGTATTATTGCATTGTTTAGCCTGTTTTAACCAAAAAAAAAAATACTATTTTGTTAGCTCCTTTCCCAGCTAGTATAGTCCAGATCCCAGGCTTTGCTGGTTTCAGGACTTTATTTTCTGTGTTCAGAGCTATCCAGACCTTGAAGTGATAGAGGGAAGTCCTACTGCTTACCAGTGGGAGTGGTGAGCATTGTACTGCCTGTCTAACACTAGAGGAGTGGTTCCAGCTCTGAAATTGTAATTTTAGCCATTTTGGTCTGATTTCTATCCCTTTCAACTTTCTGGCTTAAAAATGCACTTTTGCGCATTTTTTGCATCGTGCAGCACCACAAGGCTACAGTTAAACTATTCCAGGTGCCAGAAAGTCTGCTCTTCAAATTTTCCATTAGAACTAGCTGGTTTCTCAGTAGTAGCACTAAAATCTGACTCCCTATGACTAGCACTTGCTCTAGAACCTGCTGGAAAGCACTAAGAAGCCTTAAACTGATACAAGCACTCAACTCTCCTTGTTAATGAGGAGAAATTAATCATAGGCACTAAACAGCTTATAATTGCAAAATACTATGCTAATGTAAGGGAAAACAGATCTTGTACTTGACAAAAAAGCACCTAAACAGGCATGCCCAAGGGTCAGCTTCCAGTGATTTCTCCTGTCCACCTGGTGAATTTGGGCATACTAGGGCAATGCAGCAACTGCCTCTCATGTACACAGACAACCCTCTCCTCCTACCACCCAACACTACAACTTGCAAGAGATGCACTTACATAGCCAGACTGGAAGCAAAGCTCTCTCCAGTCAAGATTGTGCTAGACAGTCAAGAGGAGAAGGTTAACACCTGGACTAAACCGCAAGCAACACATAGCCCTTTAAAACCCACACCATCAACACCCACACATAGCAACACTAAACCCACATATGCGAAGTCCCTTAACATTAACCTGCCCAAGCAACAAGGACCTCTGAAGCTGAAAAGCAAACAGACACTAGTCACAACCAAAGTGACACACCACTCACAACACCAGTGTGCCACCCAACAACAGCCCTTAAGGCAAGACAACGTATCCAACACTTTAGTCATAGGTGCCTCTATAGTCAGGCACACTGATGGCCCACTCACCAGGCTGAACAAGTAGAAAATTACATTCAGCTGCCTGTCATTTGCCAGGATCCGCCACATAACACATGCACTCAAGTCACTCCACAACAAGTACAAATACGACTCTGTCATTGTCCATGTTGGAGTGGATGACTTGAGATATACCTCCCTGGACTACATGAAAAGAGACTTGGAAGAGCTCTCGGATCATGTGGCCCAGGCAGGTATGACCGTAGCCCTGAGTAGCATCCTGCCTTTGCCCAGAATGATACCACAGTATAAGGACAAAATGATTGACTTGAACAATTGGCTAAGCTTCTGGTGTCATTCAAAGGGGATCCAATATCTGTCTGCCTGGGACGACATGATCGACAAACCACGATGCTTTGCCAGAGATGGTCTGCACCTATCACCCTGGGATTCAGGTTACTGGCTAAAGCTCTTGCCACCCCTTTAGTGCCTTTTTTAGGCAAGGTTCAAATGACAAAACCACCACCGTAACAGATACAAGCATGCAAAATCTTAAGGTAATGCTACTTAATGCTAGAAGTCTAAACCTCAAAATGCAGTCTCTCAAGACACTCATAAAAATGGAGAACATCGATATCTGTGCAGTAACTGAGACCTGGTTCAAGGCTCGAGAGCACCCCTGCAATACCAGGCTACAACTCTTACCACACTTTTCAGCCACCAAACCAAGACCGAAACAAGGTGGAGGAGTGTCCATATTCACCAAGGATATTCACACCTACAGGCTAGTTGCCCAACACAATGCATCTGAAATTCTCTAGGTGCAACTAACACTAGGTAAGACTGCAATCCAAATTGTAGCTTGCTACAGATACCCCACCATGCCCACGATTCTCACTACACCTTTCTAAACATACTGGCAAATATTAAGATACAACCAAACACCCCCTAATACTGGGTGATTTCAACTACCCTGCCATTAACTTGGAAAACTTCTCTGGTACAAACACCTTTTCCCAACAGCTCTTGGAATTCATAAATTCCATCGCCCTGAATCAGCAAATCCATTGTCCCACCATGGGCTCCAATATCCTAGACCTGCTCATTACCAACATGGGAGATAGATGCTCCATACCGGTAGGTCACCCCCTCATTGGTCAGGTCTGACCATAAGCAAATAAGCCTTGACATCCACATCCCACCCCCACCCCCCAGTAAGGAAACCTCTGTAAAAAAACTTCTCCACAGCCAACTTCATGCTACTCAAGTCTGAAGTGACAAACTTCATGACACCCATGCAGATGGGAGTTGAAAGTTCGACTGCTGAATCCTACACTAAGGCACTGTACGAACACATCCACTTGTGCATGAATTGTACCATCCCAAATAGAACCAAGACGCTGTCCTCCAAAAAATGGAAGCCAATCTGGTGGTCCCCCGCCATAAACAAGCCATACAACAGAAGAAAGAAACTTGCAGAAAAGAGGAAAATCCCAGGATGGAAAAAAATCCCTTACCAACCTCAGTAAGAAGCTGAGATCCCTCATAAAATCCTCCAAAGCTAGTTACGAAAATAAAATTGCCAAAGATTCCAAAGACAACCACAAGGCATTCTATAGTTATGTCAAGAAGCAAGATGGCAATGCTCAGATATGCTCTGAGCTACAACAGAATGGTATTAAATATAGTGGTCCCAAGGATATTGCCAATATCCTGGCAGATCTATTTAGTGCTAACTTCACCCCCTAAAGGGCCCATCTCAATACCAAAAGATTGAGAAATTCCGGTAATCACGGCCATACAGGTAGACACCACACTCTCCAAAGCTAAGAATATAGCATCCATGGGACCAGATGATATCCTGAGCTGTGTACTACATGAACTACAAAATGAACTGGCATCTCTCCTAAGTGTCATGTTTAATCATAGCCTCACCTCAGGCTTCGTGCCCACTGAGTGCCGCACAGCTGCAGTTATCTCACTCCATAAGGGGGGATCCACCTTGGATCCCAGGAATTACCGTCCCATCAGTCTGACAAGCCTGATCTGCAAGGGTATGGAATGCATTATCATGGAACTTATAAACAAAGACTTTGGCAACCTTCAAACACTGGACCCCACCCAGTTTGGGTTTGTGAAGGGCCGATCTTGTCTCCTGAACCTGATTGACTTCTTCGAATCAGTCTCAAGAGCTGTGGTCGAGGGTAAGGTGGTCCACACAGCCTATCTGGACCTCGTGAAGGCCTTCAACACCATCCCCCACTCTGGAATCATAGATAAGCTTACTAAGCTGGGCATAAATCCCTACATCACTCGATGGGTTGCCAACTGGCTTACTGACAGAACCCAAACTGTAAAAGTAGCTGACTCCAAATCCAGCTCCAGACAAGTGGAGTACCTCAGGGTTCAGTCCTGAGACCGCTCTTGTTTGGCATCTATTTCTCTGAAGTACAGGCCAGCATTAAGGGACTCTGACTAACAAAGTTTGCAGATGACTGCAAACTGGGAGCCATTATTGAATCCCCAAATGATGTGGATATTCTACAAAAGGGCCTTACAGAAACAGATGCTTGGTGCCAGAGCCATGGGCTCAAGCTTAATGCCAAGAAATGTATAGTTATCCCCTTTGGGAAAAAACATGTACCCATGAATTGCCACATAGGTAGTAGTACACTAAACACCGAAAGTGTGATGAGAGACTTAGGGACACAAGTGGACAGTGGTCTCACCTTCGATAACCACATCACCACAACAGTCAGGAAATCCTTCTATGTGGCACATCTCATCACTAAGGGCTTTTCATCCAGAAAAAGGAGGCCATTGTCCCACTATACTCATCCCTCATTAGACCCATTATAGAGTACAACGCCAAACAAGACATCTGCAACAGCCGGAAAAGCCACAGAAATACCTCACTAAAAAAATCACAGACCTAAAGCAGATGCCCTATGCTGACCTTCTAAAAAAAAACTCCAGCTATATTCTGTGGAATATCATCTACTCGGAGGCGATCTCTGCTTTAACATACAAGGCCATGTCAAACTATGAGCTGTTGGACATGCTCCACTTAAAGAAATCCCAACCCCTGAGAGCCACACGCTCAAGGGATCTAAACCTTGTCATCACAATGAACAAAAAATGCTGGAGGGATAGGTTCCTGACCTAGATACTCCCCATACTCTGGAATAGACTGCTGATACATGTCAAGCAGAGTGCCTCCTTGGCCCTCTTCAAAAGGAACCTTGACAATTGGATGGGAGATAGGAAATTCACCTCTGGGATCATGTCAGTTACCCTGATAAACAGGGGTCCAGGGAAGTAAATATTGTGGGAAGAAATATCCAGGGAATTGTTATGGCTAAGCTTGTATAGGCCCTAGGGACTAGTACCAGCCTATGAACCTATTACTGGGGTTGGGGTTTGATTGTTGCAGGATTTAGAGTAGTGTGTGGAAGAGAATTGTCTTGACATTCATTGTGATAGGTAGAGCCATAATGAGGGTCCTAGTCCTCCTAGAAGGATTTTATTATATTGGGGAATTACTGATGCTTTTTTTTTTTGTTGTTGTGTATTTTTCCCACTTAATTTTGTTTTGTTTTGAGTTGAAATGGTGTATATTGAAATGGTGTTAATCATTGTCTATTTGGAGTAAAGGTGAGGTGTGTCATTAAATAGGTTTGGTGCAATGCATGGAGAGTGTAGGGAGGAAGTATGAATAGGTGGTTGGGACCGAGTAGGAGAGAGATTGAGAGCTATTATAGTGCCATGGTAGGATGACAGATGGCTGTGTAAGAAGAGAAGACTTGAGTATAAGCTAAGGAGTAGCATAATTAAGTAAATGGATCTGTCTGTTATTGTTGGCAGGTGGTGGGGAATTAGGGATCAAGAAGGAAAATGTAGCAGGGCAGTAGGATATTTAGTGGTGTTGGAGTATGAAAGTTGATAAAGGATAGTTAGAAAATAAATTTTCTATGAAGGGAGTTAGGTTGTCCTATTATCTTTGACATGTAAAGAATCAAAGGGTTTAAAAGGCTAGAGTATGAGGATGTAATTAAAATAAGTTGAAGTGAGGGTGTAATGGGGAAAAGTGGAAGGTACAATTTAGAGTAGATGAGTACTGTTAGGGAGGGGAGTCACTATGAATGAGTATAGTGTAATGCAGTATGGGAGGAAGAAAGGTAGTCGGGAGGGGTACTAAAAGATTTAATGTAAGTTGTGAATTAGTTAAAAAAAAGAAACAGAAGTGTTTGTATGATACTAGTAAGGCTTTTTGGGTAGGGTTAAGGAATGAGTCACAAGTGAAATGTGTATGTGGGTCTTAAAGTAAGAGGTGTGAGTGGGAATTTGGGGGTAGGGGATTGAAGTGGACTTTCGCCCTCAGGTAAAATTATAACAGAGTAATCTATAGCCAGTACAAAACAATTAGCAATTACAGCTGAGTGACGTCTCCAGGCGTTTCTGCAGTTACACCCTACTGCTCCTCTAGGCGTCAAATACTGCCTGTTCATATTTGCATTAATAATTCCAAAACCATGTTACATACAAGGTATTGGAAAATTTTATCTTGAAGCATACATGATAGCAACACAATTGTATTGATATATGACCTCTGTCAATGGGTATTTGTTAAAAATGTAAGGTGATAACTTCAATTTTTAAATACTGAAGCCACTCCTACTAGGGTTTAAAGGTATACACTCAAAAGAGCTCTACTGGAGGGAATGAGTTTTAACAAAGAGGTACAAAGTGAAAAAGGTTTTATTTCATTCCCTAAATTCAGAAACCTAGCAGCTAAGGAGACTAGCATTTACACTGTAATCCGTTGGTCAAGAGTAAGGACAGTGGCCAACATTTTTCAGCACAGGGAGGCACTTATTTGACTAATACACAGCAAGGTTCTTCAAGTTAAATGTGCTTACATTGTACAATGACAAAATTCTCTGTGAAGACGTTGTCAGGAGTTGGGCCTTGCAGCAGAGGCCCTGCAGTATCGTATTTGTATGTTATTGACATCAGGTTTTGCACTTTGAGGGAAGATGGTGAAAGAGGAGACAAGAGTGAAGGGATATGTAGCAGTACATTCTACTATAGTGACCTTCTCATTCTCAAGTCATGTTATAACAGAGAGTAATTAGGTTATTAGCAAACAGGTACAAAGTATACCTTGTGTTCCTAACAGAGCTCTGAAGTAACCCTGCTATATTTTGGAAGTATTTTATTCCTAGAGTGAAGCTACAGTTTTTTTCTGTATTTATTATATGCTTAACTTTATTTGTTCAGAGGATTAAGGTTTCTTTTTGCTTTGCTTTATTTCATCTTGAACAGAGTTATGAATACGTTTCCCAACTTTATTTGTAAAGCTAGCAGTTAGCTCTCTTCAAATGACATCAGTGAACAATGAAGCAAGTGTTTATTACTTAGTCTGTTTAATTTTTTTAGTGTTAATAATTAATTTCACAAGTGTTCATGAGAAAACTTTTATATGTTCTTAGTTATATACTAGGCTATCTGCTTTTTTAAGCTACTTTAAGCCTAGCCAATTTTCCTCAAAAGCAAGAATCAAACCCTGTACCTGGTATATGTGAGTAAACACCTTAACCAATATGCCAGACCTGATTATTCTATATCAGGGCCTGTCTGAAGAAAATGTTTTGAGTGTTTAAAGCTGTTTAGATAAAAATTGAGCACATAAGTGAATTGGATAAATCCTTCCGTATCTTGGGTAAACCACTTATAATAGATGATAGTGATTCCGAAACAATGAAGTGCTGATAAAGATCAGTGTTGATCAGTCTAGTCATGAGCATATCATAGAGGGTCTCTCAGACAGTTTTAATGAGCTTCCCAACTTGCAATCTAGAGATGGGAATATAGGTGTCTGAATCACTCAATAGAAGGTTCATCTTGTTTTCAAAATCAAGACTGCTTATCACTACTACAGCACCCCCTTTATCAGCCTGACAGATCTTATAGTTGTGTTAGACCATAAATCCTGTAGTGCTCATCTCTCCTCACGTGTTAAGTTATGAAAATTCTTTGTTGTTCATTCAGTCTGATAAAAAGCTCTCTTTCACAATCTTTCAAAAATGTATCCACAGTAGGGCTCAACTGATGTACAAAAGTACTAGGTTTTTAAAGATGTTAGCAGTGCCTGGCATATTCTGTCTATAAATGGCTTTTAACATGCTATTTCTTGCAAAGATCTTAAGGCTTAAAATAACATCACTGATTTTCAAGGGAGAGGAGAGAATGAAGAAAAGCCCTTGATTCAGATGTTCAATGCTTAAGTAGTCAGAAATATTAACCACTAATGAGGCAGGGTTGATTGCTTCACGAGCTAAAGATGGTAATCTGCTGTTGACGGATCACCTACTTCTGGGATTCCTCATTGGTCTTAATCTGACAGGTATCTCCAGAAAAAACAATGGAATCTCAGTCTCTTCTTTGCTATCCTCTTTACGCTTCGCACCCAGATTTGGGATGGAGGACACCTGGTACTTCAGTTTAATGCTGGAATTTTTACGAGAAGGGGTTGCATTTTGTGGGGCTGACATACTGTATGGCTGGGTGTTATGTTTCTATGTCCAATACATTACCAGGTTCACTCAAGATGTAATCCATAGCTGGAGCTGTTTCATCATTAAGGAGTATAAGTTTGTTTCCTAGATGCTTGTCTGTTGGACTGGGGTCATACAAAAATGTGGCCCATTTTAAGGTCAGTGTAGTCTCTTTCTAATTTTTTTCTGTTTAATAAGCCGTAGTTTCAAATCATATTCAGACTTGTTTATATAAGCTGTCTAACTCTTCAACAAAGATCAGCTTTATAGTGTGACTAGGTATCATTTTGGAACTCTTCAACTTTAGCAATTAAATCATTCTCCAATGGCTTGAAAAGAAATCAATGAGCAAAAGGTGTTTCAGCAAAGTATTAGTTTAAGGGTGTGCACACTTATGCAACCAGCTTATTGTACGTTTTTTATTTTTTACCCTATCAGATTTGTTTTTCAATTGAATTGTACAGGTTATAGGTTACATTTTAGGTGGGAAAAGTTTTGAAATGATTTATTGTGGTCTCATTTTTTTAATATCACAAAAACCTGGCATTTTAACAGAGGTGTGTACACTTTTTGTATCCACTGTGTGTGTGTGTGTGCGTGTGTGCGTGTGTGCGTGTGTGTGTGTGTGTGTGTGTGTGTGTGTGTGTGTGTGTGTGTGTATATATATATATATATATATATGTATGTATATGTGTGTGTGTGTGTATGTATATATATATATATATATATATGTGTGTGTGTGTGTATATATGTGTATATGTGTGTATATATATATATATATATACCTCCATTGATATTTCTTTTATTTACAGGTGACATAACTGAAATAAAACTGGAAAAATACATTTTGTTAGAGGAGAGTATTACAAAAAGTTAAAGAAGGTATTTTGTCTTACAGATCCATCTGTTCCATGCAGTACGTTGGTCAATGCAGTTGGGAATCTGTGCTCATCTTTATCTGATGATACAACCAAGCAGATTCAGCTGTTACTAGGGACGCAGGACCTCAACAGGTACCTATCTTTTTCACAAATTATACAGGAAAGTTTGTAAACTGACAGCCAAAAAGATCGGTCTGAAAGATATAATTATCATAACAAAACAAAGGTTTCAACTGTTTACTTTTCTGGAAATAGAGGCTTTTGTTCTTATGGGTATAAAATACTCAGTTTTCTCAGAATTTCAAATTTTGGTCTTAAATTAGTGATGCTGTCTTACAGCATTGTGTCTGTATTGCATTTGAATATGGTACTGATTTAAACTGTTTGTTGCCTTTTGCTGTTAGCACAGAATCTGGCTTAATATGAAAATTCATTTTTTTTTATTTAGGCAATTTAACTTTCATATTTAGTTTTAACTGTTGACATTTCTGACTTTTATACATGGGAAGGAAGCAGGAGTACATCCATCCATAACCCCTTTTTGCCATTTTTGCACATGGAGTTGGGGTGTCACAGCAACAGAGACAATCACATAGAGCCAAGCTTTACATCACGTGCAACACACACTCACACCTATGGCCAATTTTAGTGTGTCCAGTCCACTTGCATGTCTTTGGAAACCAGAGCACCCAAAGGGAAACCCATGCGAACACAGGGAGGACATGCAGACTCCAAACAGAAGAATCCTAGGATGAAAATTGAACAGGATAACCTCTTTCTGTGAGGTGACAACAATATCCATTGTGTCACAGTGCCACCCTGTGACTTAAATATTCAGCAAATTCTAAAAAAATGTGCCTTTTAGTTGTAGTGAACATCAGTCACTGCCTTCAGTTTTTTCCAACAGACTTTCACCCGTGTCATCACAACACTCAGTTTGTACATAAACATGAATGAATTAGTAAGGAATATTTTAGAAGACTAAAACTAATACTGAAAACAGAGCTGACATCTAGGAACAAACACCAAGCTATAAATCAATTTGCTCTCCCTGTCATAACATATAGTTTTGGAGTAATTGACCAGCCCCAAAAATAGTTGGATTGGTTGGACAGGAAAACAAGAAGGATGATTCATGTTTATTAAATTTATAAAAGTTGCTGTATACCAAGACTATATATTCCCCCTTTTGGAAGGAGGTTTGGACCTCCTCAAATTGATTGCATGTATGGATCTGTAGTCCTAGGATTGCATGCATATCTGATGACCTCACAAGACCCAAATGTATCAGCTAGATAACCACGACTGCAGGAACAATTTTAATGAAAGACACCATAAAATAGATAAAAGACCAGCGCTTTTGCAAATGCTTCCTCAGGTCTTAATACAGGCATCTGTTCAAACCTTACATTTATATGCACATAAAATCAATCAAACAGTAAGAGGTAATTAACGTCTTAAAGGGATATATACATAAACTATTATTTCAACTTGAGTGCTTTCAAAACAGGTTTCAAGCTAACATTACTACTGATTCCTGGCTGTTTGTGTGCTTGTAGTCATAAGATCCATCTCAGTTCTACCTGTTCTAAAATGTTATTCATATCTCCCCCTCTGCAATTAACATGTACCACTTGTAACACTTTAAAATTAAAATGGTGACCAGGATGCATCATTAATGTTTTACTAAAGCATTGCTGTCATTCTGTCTGCGTATCTCATGAAAATGTTTACTGATACGTTGTTTTAACTTCTGTGTGGTTTTACCCACATAATAACTGGGACATGAGACACAAATAGCTAAGTAAATCAAATGTGTACTATTGCAGTCTGCATAAAATCTTGGTGTAAACTTAAATGAAGTATTAGGACAAATAAAATCATGCTGTTTACTAATTACAGAGCAAAAATTACACATTTTGCATGGATGTGTACCTGGGTTAGTAACTGTTGAAACAAATTTCTTGTTATCTTGACATAATAACCTCTTCAAGTTAATATTATTCCTATAAACAAAGCGTAGTGTATCACCCACAATCCTAGCTGTATGTTGGTTAGTAGTTAGGAAGGACCAATGTTTCTGAATAATGTTCCTTATGGCATTGTTACTACTAGTAAAACTAGTTACAAAAGAGTGAGGATACACCTTATTTGAAGAACTATTCCCATTAGTAATGTTTCCATCCTGACTATTATAAACAGTATTATGAGAAACATTACTTTGTGCCCCTTGTATTATATGCTTTTTATAGTCTTTCTCTACAATGGGCTACCCTACTTCAGTGACTCCAGTTGGAAGCAATGCAGTCGCCAATGACATGGTCACGTCCACCCCCATTTTGTCGATGAATAATGACAATGTGACTATGACTCCACCTCCTTACCAGCAAGTTCTGACTTATGCTCAGGTGGGAGCCTAACATAAAATAATGAACCCTACTACTATAGAATGTTTTGTACCACTCACCATTCAACAGAAAGGGTTCAGACATACTCGCTCGATAAGCCAAGGGAAACAGAAATGGAAGTTCTTGGGGGACCGAAGACATGTGAACAACAGGAGGACTCGGAGGTAAAGATACTTGTGAATCTTTCAGATTGTGTTGAACTCTACAGAACTAAGCGTACTTGACAGAGGACTCTTTTGTTCCTGCAGCAGTGGCCAGGCTAAGCGATGTTTGTACCGATTTAAGGATGTTTGCTCTTAATTTGTCATGTAAACTGTTGTTTCAAAAAACAGGAAAGCTAAATAAGATTTCAAAATATAGCAAACCCAGTATGTTTGTACCGCCCATGCCTACACATATAGAGTATTTTGTTAGAATCTTTGAAGATCATCTATGTAAAATGCTCACTTCGAGTTCTAATCATGATTTTTAAAATTTAACAGCAGCTGAAAGGCAAGCACTTGAAGGCTTATATCATAATATCAATATTTGTATAAAGCCTGCTGACAAGGGGGGGGTTGTTTTGTTAAATATGAAGGATTATGTTAGAGCCATTCAAGAACTTCTTAGTGACACTGATACATACTTGGTAGTGGATAGGATTATTATTGAAACAATTAGTGATAGGATTCTTGATTACTTAGATGAACTACTTGTAGGAAGATACATTAATGAAAGTATGTATGATTTTTTGTATGTTATTCATCCAGTCATATTGGTAATCAAAGGCTTGCCAAAAATACACAAGTCTGTGCATCCACCCCCTTTGACATCTATTGTCTCAGGAGGTGGTTGGACAACTGGGCCACTTTCTATATACATTGAAAACAAATCGAAGAAAGTGATACCTATGATTGTCAGTATATTTAAGGATAGAATGCATTTTTTACATGATTTTAAGGTATTTATTCAAGACACTGACACTAGTGTTTTTTTAATGATGACATGGATGTTAAGAATCTGTTTACCTAATGACTATGGCGTTGAAGCCATTAGGGAGATTTTACTTACTACTGACACATTCACTGGTTTAGATGTTGATATTATATGTACATTTTTGGATTTTATCTTGAACAATAACGTGATCATGTTTTTGCAAAAATGGGGTGTTGCCATGGGCACCCCATGCGCAAACTCTTATGCGAACCTTGTTATGCATTTTTGGGAATGTAAACATCTGTTTCAACATCCAGATAGCCATAAGGTCAAATTATATCGATGTTTTGTCGATGATGTTTTTATGTTTTGGGATGGTGATGAAAATTCTTTAATTCAATTTATTACTACAATGGAATCTACAATGAATTTCTTGAAGTTTTACCATAACTAGTTCATATCAACGTATTGATTTTTTGGATGCAGCTCTTTACAGAGAGGAAGGAGGTATTATATCAACTACCCTATATAGGAAACCATGTTGGTGCAATGGGATATTATGCTATGATAGCATGTACCCACGACATGTTTTTCCCAACATTATGAAAAGCCAACTACTAAGTGTTAAAAGGGTCTGCGAAGGTCGAAACACATTTGATACAGAAATGAAACAAATGGAACAACATTTTGTAGAGAGAGGTTATGAAAAGCATGTAATACAAGGGGCGCAAATTAATGTTTCTCATAATACTGCTTATAATAGTCGGGATGGAAACATTACTAATGGGAATAGTTCTTCAAATAAAGTGTACCGTCACTCTTTTGTAACTAGTTTTACTAGCAGTAACAATGCCATAAGAAACATTATTCAGAAACATTGGTCCTTCCTAACTATTGACCAACATACAGCTAGGGTTGTGGGGGATGCACACCATGCTTTGTTTATAGGGATAATGTTAACTTGAAGAGGTTATTATGTCAAGATAACAAGAAATTTGTTTCAACAGTTACTAACCCCGGTACACATCCATGCAAAAAGTGTAAATTTTTGCTCTGTAATTAGTGAACAGCATGATTTTATTTGTTCCAATACTTCATTTAAGTTTACACCAAGATTTTATACAGATTGCAATAGTACAAATTTGATTTACTTAGCTACTTGTGTCTCATGTCCCAGTTATTAAGTGGGTAAAATCACACAGAAGTTAAAAGAACGTATCAGTAAACATTTATATGAGATACGCAGACAGAATGACAGTAATGCTTTAGTGAAACATATAATGATGCATCCTGGTCACCATTTTAATGTTAAAGTGTTGCAACTGGTACATGTTAATTGCAGAGGGGGAGATATGAATAACATTTTGGAACAAGTAGAACTGAGATGCATCTTAAGACTACAAGCACACAAACAACCAGGAATCAGTAGTAATGTTAGCTTGAAACCTATTTTGAAAGCATGCAAGTTAAATTAATAGTTTATGTATACCCCTTTAAGAGGTTAATTACCTCTTATTGTTTTATTGTTTGATTTTATGTGCATATAAATGTCAGCTTTGAACAGATGCTTGTATTAAGACCTGAGGAAGCATTTACGAAAATGCTCGTCTTTTATCTATTTTATGGAGTCTTTCATTAAAATTGTTCCTGCAGTCATGGTTATCCAGCTGGTTCTTTATTTGTTTGGCATTTGGCCTTCCAGTTTGGGTGTTTGGTGCACGCTGGTAATTATTTGCTACAAGACCCAAATGTAGTGAAAGTTTTAAAACATGAGGGGAATAAGTCTAAGATGACTTCCCTGCTTAGTTTAGCAGAAACATGTCGGTGTCAAGCAGGAATGGAAATCAAACCAGAAGTAGTTAAAAAATCAGGCAGCAACTGAATGTGCCAGAAAACAAAACAAAGAATATAAGGTTGAAGATCAGATGAGAAGGCAAGAAATGTGTAAAATGCATAAATATAGTTGCAGGTATAGAAAACTCTTGGAACAACCTCATGTTGTTCAGGGCTGAATGTAGGAATTGTTAAGGCCAGGTGAGTTTAAACCAAAAGACAAAATATTAATATTGCTGGTCCAAACTAGTGGACTATGTACACATTAGTTTGCAAAGACCATTGAACATGTGGAAGAAACAGATAAATGTAGGTTTTGTAAAACTGAATTGGAAACAGTCACATATGTTGTTGCTGGTTGTGATATACTAATGGCAGAAGGACTGTGTACTGGATGGTATAATAATGTGGCAAGATTGTTGCATTGGGGATTATGCAAACATTATAATGAAGTAGCTGAAAACATTGGGAACATGAGCCACAAAGTTTATAGAAAATTATGAAGTTTATAACACATGGGAATCACCCATTACCAAGAGATCAAAAATAGATGTGAGAAAACCAGATATAATAGTCCATGAAAAAACAACAAAAGTAGTATTGATAAGTGAAATTGCTACACCCATTGACTATAGTGTCTTTTATACAGAAAAATACAAAGTCATAAAATACCAGAATTTGTAGGCAGAAATGAGGGCCATGTGGAATAAGAATACCCAGACAGTTCCAATAGTTGTAGCAGCTATGGGTCTTATAAAAAAAGAATTTACAGTCGTACTTAGAATTGCAGGAAGAGTCATTGCTGAGCAAATTACGAGTGCTGAGAAGAACACTTCTGGTTAATATCCTCATCTCATACCTTCATATCTCATTACAAATTGGACACCGTTTCCTGAGTAGAGCATCCTTTGGCTCCGCGGTGCTCTGGAATATCCTTCTATGAGGGCCACCCAGGTGTTGGTAGCTGGGTACTCTGTCCCACAGGTTGAAGACCAAATGAAGTCAACCATTTCAGATAAAGAAGTTATGTACTAATTTCATGAACTTTAATCATACTTTGACTTAGGAATGGGGTCCATACCAGCTGTGGTATTAGAAACCCAAAACACATGGAGAAATTCAAAAAGATTCTATAGGAATGAGAAGTATACTAACTGGTTCTCTGAGAGAGCAGCTGATGCATGGAATAGACTACCAATTACATTAAAGCAAGCACTAGTTTAGATATATGTAAAAACAGCCTGGACACTTATGGGAACAACTGTTTGGTGTATTGGCAGGCTAAAAAGGCATTAATGCCTGTACTTGAAATATTTGTATGTATGTTTCTAGAACATCTAACATTTTAATTTCTTAATTTCTTAGCAAAATCCCTATACTCGAACATTCTACATTTCATACAGACCATGTAATCTTGTTTCCTCACAAGGCCTCAATTGTATTCCTTTTCACTTTTTAATACATCTTGTATCCAATAAAAATATAAATCTGAAGTAGGTACTTCATTTGTCTGCAACCTTTGGGTATTGGATCCGATCCGGCAACTTGTTTCACAGCTATCAGATCCGAGCTCCTAGCTCCTCCCCTTACCCATAATCCCCTGCCAACCCTGACTGACCTCAGATCTAGTTTGCCGCGCTTAGTGAAAGCAGCTAGATTCAGAGCTCCTAGTCTGTTCAGATAAGTTTTCAACTTATTATACTTATTGTTATAACTTTTTATTAAAAGGTTGTGTGTGTTAGGTTTCCCCTTATTTTAGTCCTAGAACCTTGTATTTTTTAGTGTAAATTCCTCCCCTCCCCTCGCTGGTACATAGTGTTTATGTGGGTCGGTGTGTGTTTGGGGCCTTGTGTGAGTGAGTTTGTTTTTTTGTAGTGTAATGTCAGAGGCCCCAAAACCGATCTTCTCTAAATGCACCGAGTGTGGCCATAAGCTTTCACCGGCGGATGGCCACACTCGGTGTGTTCGGTGCCTTGGGGTTGAACACCTCTCCTCAGGATGTGCTATCTGCGCGGCGTTCAACCCCAGGGCACTGAAAGAGCGGAGGTCGAAGCTGATCCTGGCGGGACTTTTGCCCCCGGATTCGGCTTCGGCCTCCGGTACTCCCGTGGCCTCACCCCAGTCCTTGGTGGCGGCTACTCCTGCCTCTCTCCCCCGGCCGGGACTCAAACTCCCGCTATGGCGCCAGAGGAGAGGGAGGCCAGGAGGGAGAAAAAGAGGGAGAAGCACCACATGCGGCGGGCCGAGACCTCTGCTTCAACCCCCCGCTAAGCGGGCTTCTCCCTCCATGGCTTCCAAGTCTCCTCCTCCTCGGCTCCGGTCCCCATGCTTCTCACCGGGACCCGAGGAGGAGACCCGATCTCCGTCGAGGTCATCGAGGCAGCACTCCCGGCCCGCCTCGGTGGCCTCGTCGAGATCCACTTATAGCCTGTCGGATGCAGAATTGGACCGGATGATGCGAAGGTTCATCCAGGCCCAGCTGCAGATGGGAGTGCTCCTACCTCCCCCCTTTTGGGGGGGGAGCTCAACGCCTTTTTTTGCCCTGATAGCTCCTTCTCCAACCCACTTCCCGGGTTCAGTGCGCCCGGAGCCGGGCAGCGTTGGAGCCGGGGTGGGTCGGCACCGACAGTATTTGGTACTTCAGCTCCGACATTTCCCTCAAGTTTGTCGGGTCCGTCTTTTTCGGATCTGAGCTCTCGCAGCCTTGGGCTGAGCTTTGGATCCGAGGGATTCAGTGTGCCTTCGGCTCCATCCAGGTCTGAGCACACAGGTCCTTCGGATCCGATGGTCTCTGCTCCAGTTCCGATACCCCCATCGGATCTGAGTGGGAGTCGGCCCTCGGGTCCGAGAGAGAGCAACTCTACCTCAGCCTTCGATGCAGTGGAGAGGGCTCTGTTGAGTGCATCCGGACCCCCGGCCCTTGCCTCTGCCCCATCCTGCACTCCTTCTTGGCTGGGTCTGGCTTCCATCACCCGGCCACAGGGACAGCCTGCTTCGATGTCTCAGGTCGTTCCTCTGGAACAAGATGTTGCTGGCGAGACTTCCTCGGACAGCCCCCCCGAGGATGTTCCTCATAAGCGGAAGTGTAAGAGGAGGCACGTGGACTCCCCTGAGTCCTTAACAGAAGACACGGACTTGGATGAAGGGGAAGGCTCCCCAAGGTCACCCCCTAAGGATGTCTCCTTCGGAGACATCATGAAAATGCTCAGGATTGGGGGGGGGGTCTGCCTCCAAGGCTTCCTCCGACGAGTCCGTGTTCCTGGAGGCATTCAAAGCAGGCCCATCTACCTCTTGGGTGTTCCCTCCGCCCGACCCCCTGGTGGACCTTATTACCACCAGGGCGTGGAAGGAGCCGGACACTGTGGAGCCAGTTCCCAGACACCCCGATAGGATTCTAAGCCCCCCTACAGAGAGGTCCCACTGGAGCAAGGGTCCCCCTGTAGATGCCATGTTGGTGGTGGCAGCCACCAAGAGGGAATTAGCTCAGGAGAGCCCCTCAGTCCATCCGCCGAGCAAAGAGTCCCACTCGATGGATCGCCTAGGGAAGCAGGTCTTTAGTTCAGAGACCTTCTCAGTAAGGTCCCTGAACTACATGGCACATATTATTAGGATGCAGCGAGACCTTATCAAAGAGTACGCTGCTTCCCCCCCGGAGTCTATGTCGGCAGAGGACAAACAGTTGTACTCCACTCGCATGGCCACTGTAAGATCTATATTGAATACCTCTATGCGGCTTTTGTCCCATGCCACAGAGGGAGCCGCTAGAGCCAGCAGAGCAGGCCTAGTCATGAGATGCCAGGCCTGGCTCCGACATTGTGACTTTGTGGAACCCTTCAAGGCGTCATTTGCGAATGCCCCTTTTGATGGTTCTGCCTTATTTGGCAAGACAGTTCGCGAGACTTTAGTCCAGAGTGAAAAGGATGGGAAGACATTGTCTGCCATCAGAGTCCGCTTCTCTGCTCCCCAGAGGTCCTTCTCCAAGAACCAAAAGGGACAGAAGAAGATGTGGTTCTGGAAATTGCAACATTCCCAGCCTGCTCCGGACAACCAGTCCTTCCGTGGCACAGGAGGACAGGGAGGACGCTGCCCTAGAGGGCAGAGGGGGCCCGAAGAATTTTGGGTCCAGAGAAACCTTCTCTTATCGACCCATGCAGCAACCCTCAGGGGTTGCCCGACTGCTCCACTCTGGAAGCAGTCGGGGGCCGTTTCTCAAGGCACCTGGCAGCTTGGGAGTCCATCACATCAGATCGCTGGGTGCTTCGTATCATATCCAGAGGTTACCAAATTCCCCTGTATCATGTTCCCAAACTCAGAAACCTTGCCGATGTTCCACCTGATCAGAGGGAGGTAGCAGCTGCAGAGATTCAGCAGCTCCTAGGAAAAAGAGCCATCCAACCCGTCCCCCCAGACCAGCATGGATTAGGTTTTTATTCCAGGTTCTTTCTGGTGCCAAAAAAGACGGGGGACTTATGGCCAATTCTCGACCTCTCCCTTTTTAACCTGTCAGTAACCAAACAAAAATTCTGGATGGTCACTCTTCAATCCATCCTCCCCCTATTGCGGGAGAATGACTGGATGTGCTCAATAGACCTCAAGGATACGTACTACCACATTCTGATGGACAGACGATCCAGGAGGTTTCTCCGCTTCCAGCTAGGAGACAGTCACTACCAGTTCAGCGTCCTTCCCTTTGGCCTCACCACAGCCCCCAGGGTGTTTACCAAAGTACTAGCAGTGATAGCGGCCTACCTGAGACTCCAGGGAATGCAGGTTTTTCCATACCTGGACGACTGGCTCCTGACTGCCCCGACAAGGCATCTACTTTACTCAGCCAGGGACTACTTCCTCCAGCTTGCTCCCCAGCTGGGCATCACCATCAACAGGGACAAATCTTCTCTAGCTCCGACTCAGGTGATAGAGTTTATAGGGGCCAAGTTAGATACAAGAAACCTTCTAGCATTCCTGACTGCGGTACGACTACAAAACCTGAGGCTTCATGTGCGGGCCATCCTCCAATTAGAAGCCCCATCGGCGGAGTTGGTCCTGAGGGCTCTAGGCTCCATGGCGGCAGCAATCACTCTTCTGCCATTGGCTCATCTAAATATGAGGGTCCTGCAATGGACCCTTCAAGTCCAGTGGTCCTTTCTACATTACCCCCTAAGCCATCCTATTCCCCTCAGCAGGGCTTGCAGGAGGGCTCTCTTATGGTGGCTCCAATCTCTGGACCTCCTCCACGCCTCCTCCCCTCGCCACAGTGACCACGGATGCCTCTCGCCTCGGGTGGGGGGCATTGCTCGGGCAGGACGGTCCAAGGCACGTGGAACGACACAGAGACCTCTTTGCATATCAATGTCCTGGAGATGAGGGTGGCGCTATTAGCGTTGCTAGCACTTCAGAACCTTCTTCCTGTAGGAACTATTGCGATCCAGACAGACAACATGTCAGTTGTCTGGTACATCAACAAACGGGGGAACCAGGTCCTATCCTCTCTGTTGAGAGACCATGAGAGTGTGGGAATGGGTGATCTCCACCAACCACTTTCTTATTGCGATGTACATTCTGGGATGGACCAACATACTGGCGGACAGGCTCAGCCGCACCATCCTTCCCCCTTACGAGTGGTCTCTCAATCCCCAGGTAGCGAAGTGGATTTTTGCTGAATGGGGGCAACCCTGTTGTGATCTCTTTGCTTCTCCCTCAAATACGAAATGCAACAGTTACTTCGCTCTAATTCCCCCCTTCGGGGAGTCCCCGAGAGACGCTCTGGTGCATGCTTGGCCTCCTGGTCTACTTTATGCTTACCCACCTCTACCTCTGATGCTGAAACTCATACAGAAAGCCAGTCGGTTGGGGAGCAGAATGATCCACATTGCCCTATTCTGGCCTCGTCAAATGTGGTTCCCTTACCTGTGGTCTCACCTGGTAAATCCTCCTTGGATTCTGGATCCCCTACCGGAGCTAATATCTCATCCCCTCAATCTCCCGATCCCAAATCTGGACAACCTCAAGTTGACAGCTTGGCTGCTCCAGTTCCACTCCTAGTCAGGACTCCCGGAATCTCTTCCTCAGTTAAAGCCATCCTAGTAGCAGCACACAAACCTTCCACTACAAAGGTCTATCACAGTAAGTGGAAGCGTTTCTCCATCTGAGCGGAGAATCATAACTTAGATCCCTTCACAGCGCCGTTACCGACTGTGTTGGATTTCCTTACAGGTCTGTTTCATCAGGGGGCTAGCTGCTCTAAGGTCAAGGTTCAACTGGCAGCTATCTCTCATTACCATGTGGGACATGAGTCATGTCCCTTGATTACGGCTAAATTGTGTAAAACCTTTCTCAAGGGTACCTTCCTGCTCAGACCTCCTGTCAAGGAAGTTATACCCCCTTGGGATTTATCACTAGTCCTACAGGCATTAACAGCTCCCCCTTTTGAACCTGCTGCTTTGGTTGATCTTAAGTACCTATCTTGGAAAACGGCATTCCTTGTTGCTATTACTTCAGCAAAAAGAGTTTCTGAGCTTCAGGCCCTTTGTGTAAAACCCCTGTACTTGGCCTTTCACCAGAATAGTGTGTACCTCAGGACCATCACCTCGTTTCTTCCCAAGGTGGCTTCAGAGGCTAATATCAACCAATCTATTAACCTGCCAGTCTTCTTTCCTAAGTATCAGAACAAAGGAGAATACAAACTGCATTCGTTAGATGTGCATAGACAACTGCGTTTTTACATCCACAGGACTGCTGGTCATAGATAATCCGACCAGTTGTTCATCTCCTTTGCCAAATTTAACTTAGGTAAACCTGTTTCTAAGGTGACTTTATCACGCTGGATCTCTGTGTATTCTATCGGCCTATGAAAGTTCTGGGAGGCCCGCACCTCAGGGAGTTCGTGCACACTCTACTCGCTCTATAGCTACCTCTGCTGCCTTTAGGTCTAGAGTGTCTTTAGATGATATTTGCTCTGCAGCCACTTGGGCCTCATCTCATACCTTTATCAACCATTATAAGCTGGACATCATCTCCAGAGGGAGAGCATCTTTTGGCTCCGCAGTGCTCCGGAATATCCTTCCATGATGGCCACCCAAGATCCAGGTAGCTGGGGACTCTGTCCCAAAGGTTGCCAACAAATGAAGTACCTACTTCAGATTAAGAAGTTATGTACTCACCATAACATTCCATCTGAGTAGGAAACTTCATTTGTCTGCAACCGTCCCACCCTCCTTCCCCCTTCAGAATTGTTAGTTCCTGGATGTCCTTCTTCTAGTCCCCTTTGGGATGTATTTAAGCTTTTTAGCAGCTTGTATGGGGGCAAACTTGATCTGAGGTCAGTCAGGGTTGGCAGGGGATTATGGGTAAGGGGAGGAGCAAGGAGCTCGGATCTGATAGCTGTGAAACAAGTTGCCGGCTCTGATCCGAGATCGGATCCGATACCCAAAGGTTGCAGACAAATGAAGTTTCCTACTCAGATGGAATGTTATGGTGAGTACATAACTTCTTATTTCTGCTTTCACCTTCTTACACCATTAAATTACCATTAGCCCTGGTGTCCAATATCTTTTCTAATACTGTTCACATTAACACGTAGTATCTTTCATCCCTTCCATTTTTTTTTCAGTGTGTCTTTTTCTTTTCCTTCTTTGTACCCATCCTCATACTGACTTTTCATTACCTTGTTCTTGCACTTCTCTTGTTTCAAAATCCCCCTCCTGTCTTTCCTCACTTCCCAGTAGTTCATACCTATTCTGTTCCTAAGTAACATTTTTTCCGTTATTTTTAACTATATTTTCAGAATTTATTATATTGTCCTTCTATGTTTTCTCCCACAAAATTATCTGTCATCATCTGTGCTATTGTTTTCAGAATTTACTTCAGCTATTCCTTTGTAAAGTCAAAAATACCCTTTTACATTAAATTTACTATAATTTGATTCACAAGTTTTAGCTGTTTCTCCCGTTCACAGTGACTGCATCATCTTTCTCACAGTCCTGTACCACATGCCTTTCATTTCTACAAAAAGTCCCTCTCTTTCCATCTCTTCATTAGAATTTATTGCATTTTGAATATGTTGCATCCTTCATTCTGTCACCTTTAATGCTACTAATACTTCCCACCCTCCAGTCCACAGATTTCCTTCATCAAAAACCTTTTTGTATCATATGTATCATACACTTCCTTACAAACCAATAAGAAAGACTCAATTTCAGCAGTGTCCAAAATTTCCGATCCAAAATTCCAGTCCAAAATTTAATATATATATATAGAGAGAGAGAGAGAGAGAGAGTCTGTTTTTTATAGATATATATCAATATATAGATAGATATAGATATGTAATAGTCCTTCCATGGTGCAGTGTTTTGTCTTCTTCCTACTTCAGACATGATTTTTTTCTGATAAAACAACGGTTTCAAAAGTCACTTCAATGAAGTTCTCGGTGTCCAAATGTATTAATGTTTGATGACTTTTACACTAAATTCTAAAGGCAAAATTATATTTTTCAAAACATCAAATCTATTTAAACAGTCTTGGTTTTAATTCTTACTGCAGGCTTTTTTTAGTTCTGTCTTGCTCACTTGTAGTGTTGCTGTATACTGTCTGTTACCCTAGCTGCTTGTCTTCCCATTCTTACAGCATAAGATTTTATTTCAGGCCTTGTTGCTGATGTGTGCCTTTAAACTAGTTAATCCACTAGCCAAGTACACACCTGTGTGTTCTGCTTCATCTCTGAAATCCACCTCTTTTCCTGTTGAAACTCTCATTTCTTCTGCTTCCATAATGTGATCTGCTAGTTCACATTAACTTACTTCTGCTCCATTTTCCAGTTTACTTTGCTCCATTAAATTCAGTACATCCTGTATTGGTAATCCACCTCCCAACTCTGTTACAATAATTCCTTCATTCCAGTAGTTTCAGAAACCTTTCAATCTGCTTCATACAAAATACACTCTGCTCCAGCTGTCATAACGTCCTCCATCTCGGATTTCTCACAATCAGGTCAACAGCAGTCCTCTGGCGCCACGTAGTAGTGGTCTTGCAAAGCAGACAGATGAAACAGTAGAGGTGCTTTAACATTTATATTCCTTTTTATACCATATTAAAAAAATCAGTTATTTACACACACGTTTTCTACATTTGTACTTAAAATTATTTTATCAACCCAGAAAAACTTAAACAGTTCTATTTATTTTATTCTTTTTTCTTTTATGTTTACCTTCTGTCGTCCACCCTTTTTTCCACAATGCTTATTTCAGCTAATACATCATCCTTTTCATTTTCTTGTTATATAAAATTCTCACATCTTTTTTCCCATAGCATCCGTATTGTCGCAAACGGTACTTTACCCCATTTATCAGTATCACATTTCTTTACTTTATTATACTTCCCATATAATATCATATTAATATGTATACATTTAAACCCCCCCCCACCTATATTCTTTTTTAAACTTTTCCAAAATTCTTTGTTTTTTGGGTTGTAAAAAGATTAATGCATCTGTAGTAGTTGACTTTATTTGGTCCTCAACCTGTGGGTATTTGGATCTAAATCTGATAAGAGACTGCGACATCACTAGCATCTAATCCGAGCTCCAAGCTCCTCCCCTTACCCATAATGCTCCCCCTATCTCCTTCCTTCCCCCAGATCTCATTTGCCTCTGAAAAGCTACGCATCGTGGTCGCTGAGCTCCAGGTTTTTTTTGGGGTAAGTTTACTGCTTTTCCCTTTGAGGTGTTGAAAGTAGGTTCTCCCTTTTCTAAACCTTTAACCTCCCTATACCCGTGTTGTCCATCAGTGTTTGTGTTTTGCTAAGTTAAAAAAAAAAAGGTTAAGTAGTTTCCCTTTGGCCTTCCTACTCCCTTTCCTACTTGAACGAGTTTGTGAGAGTGTCTGTGGTGTTTGCGGAGTTTTGTTTGCCCTAAGATGGCTGAGACCCCCCCCAAGCCAGTCTTGAGGAAGTGCACGGAGTGTGGCCATAAGCTCTCCCCAGCTGATGGCCACACTCTGTGCGTATTGTGTTTGGGTGCGGCCCACTTACCTGCTGCCATATCTGTGTGGGCTTCAATCCGCAGGCCCTGAAGGACAGGAGGATTAAGTTAATCTTGAAGGGCTTGCTCTCTTCATCGGGGATGGCTGTCCCAGTAACTTCTACTTTCACAGCGTCTCCCGCTACTGCTTCTACTTCTGCTTCTCCCTTGGCCTCTGGGATTCAAACTCCCGCCATTAGGTCTGGGGAGGGAGACAAGCACAGGAAAGGCAAGTCTAGGAAAAGGTCTCTGGACTGCTTGGCTCTGGCAGGGCCCCCAACAAAAGTTAAGTCTCCTCCTAGACCCAGTACTCCTAGGCTCCGATCACCCAGGTTCTCCCCGGAGCTGGAGACATCTAAACCACCTTCAAGGGCTTCCCCTCATTGGCACTCCCAGATGGTGTTGGCAGCTTCATCTTGAAGGTCAATCCATAGTCTTAGGCAGAGATGGACAGGATGATACGGAAGTTCATCCGCACCCAGATCCAAATGGGAGTCTTGCCAGCCCCCTCTGCCTCAGCCTTTCTTCACCCCTATAACTCTTTCTCCAACATGGCCATCCGTTTTGGTGTCCTTGGATCTGAGGGCCCTTGGAGTCAGAGGGTCGGCACCGACAGTACCTTGTACCTCGACACCGGCCATTGCCTTGAGTGTATTGGATTTGACAGCACCCCCTCAGATCCAATGCCGAGGCTACGGCTCTGAGCTTGTCAGAGCACAGTCTTCCTCTCAGCATCCTGGCTCCTGCAGTCTCTGCTCTGACTCCCCCATCGGATCCAAGGAGAACAGCTCCTCTGCTAGTTTCTCAGGACGTCCCCTCTCCCTTGGCTTTTGACATGGTGGAGAGAGTCTTCTCAAGTGAGTGGAGACCTCTGATCATCTCTTCCTTGGACTCCATCCCGACTCCCTCAGCTCAGAGTACGGCCTCGACTCTCCTGTCCTCTCTGGGCAGCCCATGCTTGATTTGCCTCAGGAAGCTCCCACTCGAGAGCAACTTGTTTGCAAGTCCCTTGCAGAGAGTCCCACTGTGGAGGCTCCTTGCGAACAGATGTGCAAAAAGAGGCACCTGGGCTGCTCTCCAGAGTCCCTCATGGATGACTCCAACTTGGAGGCAGGGGAAGGTTCCTCCAGGTCACCCCTGAAGATGTCTCCTTTGGAGACATCATGGAACTCCTTCGCCAAAAAGGGGGGGGCCACCTAAAAACCAACCATGGACGAGTCTGTGTTCCTAGAGGCATTTGGCATGGGCCCCGTCTACCTCCTTGGTGTCCCCTTCGACGGACCCGCTTGTGGACCTGATAACATCTCTGGCATGGAAGGAACTGGACACTGTGGAGCCTATTCCCAAGCATCCAGATAAAATTCTCAGTCCCCCACCTGACAGGGCTAGCTGGAGTAAGTGGTCCCCAGTAGATGCTATGATGGTGACAGCCACCACAAAGAAAGAGCTCCCACAGGATAACTCTATGGTCCATCCTCCTGACCAGGAGTCGAGGACTATGGACTGTCTGGGATAGTGGGTGTATGATTCAGCAACCTTTACCATAAGGGCACTGAACTATATGGCATATGTCATCCGACTGCAGTGTGACCTGGTGAAAGTGGTCATTGAGTCGCCCCTGGAGTCCATGTCGGCAGAGGGCAAGAACACATTCTCCGCACAAATGTCCACTCTAAAGGCAGTAGCCAACACGTCCATGCACCTCCTTTCCCATGCTATGGAGGGAGCCACCAAGGCTGCCAGGTCCAGTGTTGCCGTGAGGCATCACTCCTGGCTCCGGCTGTGTTAATTCTCGGAACCCTTCAAGGCATAGTTTGCTAATGCCCCATGGCAATGCTGGACCTGGCAACCCTGGTGGCTCCCTCCTTTCCCACAGTACAGAGGGAGCCACCAGGACTGCAGAGCCCGGCATTGCCATGAGGCATCACTCCTGGCTCTGGCTGTGTTCATTTTCGGAACCCTTCAAGGCATACTTTGCTAATGCCCCATATGATGGTTCTTCCCTGTTTGGTAAGTCTGTGCATGAAACACTGATCCAGAGTGAGAAGGACGGGAAGACAATGTCTGCCATTGGTATCCACTTCTCTGCCCCTCAAAGATCCATCTCTAGGAATCAGTGAGGGGGAAAGAAGATGTGGTTCAGGAAATCTCAGTTCTCCTAGGACACTCAAGATTTATCTTCCACCAGAAGCAGAGGGGATTATGATAGGTGCCGGGCCAGAGGCAGGGAGGATCCAAGGAATTTCGGGTCATAAGAACCGTTTTCGGACAGGCCCACACAACAGCCCTGAGGGGCTGCCTGACTGCTCATCTCTGGAGGCAGTCAGGGGTCGCCTCTCGCTACACCCAATGGAGTGGGAGTGCGTAACAACAGACCATTGGGTGTTGCAAATCATATCCAGAGGTTATTGTATCCCATTCATAGAGCCACCTGTCCCACCAAAACACCTCCCAGACATTCCACCCATGCAAAAGGAGGTAGCAGCACTAAAAATAGACAAGCTGCTAAGAAAACAAGCCATCCAAACCATCCCCTCAGACCAATGTGGATTGGGCATTTATTCCAGGGTTTTTTTTTTAGTGCCAAAGACAATGTGGGACCTAAAACCCATTCTGGATCTTTCCACCTTGAACCTATCTGTAGCCAAAGAAAAATTTTGGATGTTCACCCTTCAAGTCCATCCTGCCCTACCTGCAGGAAAAAGATTGGATATGCTCGTTCGACCTGCAGGACGCATACTACTATTATCTCAAAATGAACTGGCACTCCCGCAGGTTTCTCCTCTTCTAGCTACAGGTCAATCATTATCAGTTCAGGGCCCTCCCCTTTGGTCTCACCACATCCCCCAGGGTGTTTACCAAAGTGATGGCGGTAGTAGCTGCTCACCTGAGGCTCCAGAGAATTCAGGTCTTTCCTTACCTGGACAATTGGCTCCTTGCTGCCCCCACCAAGCGTCTGCTGTGCCAAGCCAGGGACTATTTCCTGGTATTGGTGAACAGTCTGGGCATTACTATAAATCTCAGCAAATCATCACTGACTCCAGTCCAAATCCTAGATTTTATAGGAGCTTGGTTGGACACCATACAAATGGAGGTTTACCTCACCCCGGAAAGGGTACACAATTTGAGACTTCATGTTTCTTACATTCTCCAGGCTCACCATCCCTCAGCGGAGTCAGTTCTGCAGGCTCTGGGTTCCATGGTAGCCACAATCAATCTTCTACCCTTTGCACGACTTCGTATGCGAGTTCTCCAGTGGATGCTAGCAGTTCGGATTTCCCGGGCTTGTAGTGAGTCTGTTCACTGGTGGATTCTCTCCCCGAACCTTGTCAAGGGACGTCCCTTTGTTCCGTCCTTTCCCACAACCACAGTGACCACAGACGTTTCCCAGCTAGGGTGGGGAGGCATTGCTGAGGCAGAACTGCCCAAGGCACAGTCCCCTTTCAAGACCAATTTGCATATCAACATCCTGGAGAGGAGGGCAGTTCTTCTAGCGTTGCAGGCCCTTTATGCCCATCTTCCTGTAGGGACTATTGCTATTCAGTCAGACAACATGTCAGTAATCTGGTATATCAACAAACAGGGCAAAAATGGATCCTACCCCCTTTGTCACGAAGCCATGAGAGTGTGGGAATGGGTGATCTCCACTGGACGTTTTCTGGTGGCAATGCACATTCCAGGAAGGTCCAACATTCTGGCAGACAGGCTCAGCAGGACTGTTCTGATGCCTTACAAGTGGTCTCTGAATCCTTCAGTAGCAGAACAGATCTTCCTCTAGTGGGTTCAGGCTTGTTGCAATCTCCTCGCATCTCCTTCCAAAGTGAAATGCAGCAATTTCTTCACTCTGAACCCCCCTTAGGGGGAAGCACCCAGAGACACACTGGTTCATGCTTAGCCTGCCGGTCTTCTTTATGCTTAACACCCCATTACCTCTCATTCCGAAATTTCTTCGGAAAGCTCACAGATTGGGGAGCACAGTAATCCTCATTGCCCCATTCTGGCCTTGCCAAGTCTGGTTCCCCTGCCTTTGGTCTCACCTGACATTTCCACCATGGATCTTGGATCTGGTTTCGGATCTCATTTCGCATTCCTCGGGAATTCCTCATCCAGACCTGGACAGTCTGAAACCCGCTGCTTAGCTGCTCCAGTTCCAGTAGTGATTAGGGCTCTCTGTTTATCCTCTCCAGTTAAAACCATTTTGGTAGCGGCTCACTAGTCTTCTACCAGAAACGTATATTGAAGGAAGTGGATTTTCCCAATGTATCATGCAAGTATGTTTTGATAAAGGCATTTCCCCTCTGGGTCAGATGAAAGCCCAGTCCACTAGGTCCATGGCCACCTCAGCATCTTTTTGGTCTAGGGTGTCACTGGATGACATTTTGGACACCGTTTCCTGGAATAGGGCTTTCTTTGGCTCTGCGGTGCTCTAGAATATCCTTCTATGAGGGCCACTTAGGTGTTGGTAGCTGGGTACTCTGTCCCACAGGTTGAAGACCAAATGAAGTCAACTATTTCAGATAAAGAAGTTATGTCCTCACCGTAACATTCCATCTGAGTAGTTGTACTTCATTTGTCTTCAACCATGCCCCCTCCTTCCCCCTGACCTCATAAATAGTGTTCTAACCTTGTATATGGGAGAAGAGCACTATTGTGGCTCTTCTGGTTATGCTTGGCTTGGTTTTTGGGAGCCATTAGTGGTAAGGTCTGATTGGGTTGGGTTCATGTTTTTAGTGCAGCAAACTCGATCTGAGGAAAGGAAGGAGATAGGGGAGCAGTATGGGTAAGGGGAGGAGCTTGGAGCTCGGATCAGATGCTAGTGATGCAGCCGTCTCGGATCCAAATACCCACAGGTTGAAGACAAATGAAGTACAACTACTCAGATGGAACGTTATGGTGAGTACATAATGTTTTTTTTTTTTTTTCACTACAGTCAACTTGTTTTCTTCATTCCATCACCATATATTTCGTATTCCTTTTCACTGGTTACTTGTGTAGTAAAATTCTGCACAAAAAATCCTCTTCATAGAAAATTCAAACTTTTTTTTTTCCCTTTTTAATTGTTTAATTCCTTCCATAATTTTTTTTCTAAAATCATGTACCATTCTTTTCTTTTCCTATCAACTTCACTTGCGTTTAACTTCCATAATTTCATTTTTTTTCATATCTTCTTTTTTTTTTCTTTTTGTTCCCTATTCTTTTCTTCCTACATTTTTATAGTTTTCATATAGCATCTTACCTATCCTTTCTTTTTGCCTTTCTTTTACCTTTCTCATTACTGCTGTATTTTTCAAATTCAGGCCACCACCTTTTTTATTATAAATTATCCCTCTTATCACTGGGTTCAGCATTGAGCCCCAAATGAAGCTAAAAAAAATCTCTAACTTTTTCATTTCAGTGGGATACAAATATCCCCCCTAAATGTATTATTTTTCCTAATATGCAAGTATTCCTTATATATGTCTTTTCTGAAATGATTAGTAAAGCCTTTTCTAAAAGCTAACAACTTTTTAATACATTTTCATACTCACCAAGTGTCACTTCCAAAAATTTCATTTTTCTTGCAAAATAAGCTCTATTTATTTTTTTTCTCACCAAATTCCTGATGCTTCATTTCGTTTGACTGTAGACTAACTTTATCAACTTTTTGATTCTTATTACAACCTGATTTATCCAGCCCTTGCTTTTTATCAGAACTAAAATCATCTGCATATGTCATACATATTGGTAATGCAGCATTTCCTTCTATCTCACATCTTGCCTCCCTCATTATATACATGCTTGTCTATGCTACTGCATTCATAGGTTCATAGGTTCATACTAGGCTATCTGCCCGAGGGCATTTATAAGCCTAGCCCATTGTTTTGTGGCTTACGCCACCCCTTTAGTATGGGGAACTATACCCATTATTTTGCTGTGCCTCTGTCGAGCAGTGACACTGAGGTAATTCCTGGGGTATATCTGCGATCTCCCATCCATTGGTCAAGATTTCTCTTGAACAAGGCCAGCGAGGTGCTCTGCCTCACATGTACCGGGATTTTGTTCCACAGCATAGGAGTCTTTGGGTGATGAATCTATCCTCCAGCACGTCCTATTAATAGCCGTGTCGAGGTTTAATTCTCCCGCCCTTGTGGCTCTGATGGATCTAGATTTTTTTGAGGTGAAGCATATTCATCAAATCTGGGTTTGACATGGCCTTGTATGTTAGGCAAAGGTCACCTCTGAGCAAGCGGTAAGCGACTGAATAGAGCTGGAGTTCTTTCAGTCGGGCAGCATAGGACAGATTTTTGAGACCCTTTATCCTTTTGGTGAGGAACTTTTGTGGCCTCTCCAGCTGCTGCAAGTGTCGGGTCAGATACATTCCGAATGGGGCATTGTACTCAATCATTGGTCTGATGAGTGATGAGTAAAGGGAGACTATGACCTTACTTGATCTAGATGAGAATCCCTTCATGATAAGGTGGGCAATGTAGAAGGACTTCCTAACTACTTTAGCTACATGGGTGTCGAATGACAGACTACTATCAACCTGGGTCCCCAGGTCCCTGATAACTTCTTCTGTGCTCAGTGGATTGCCACCTATTTGGTAGCTAGGGGTAACCTTGTTTTTCCCGAAGGGTATGACTATGCATTTTTGGCATTTAACTTTAGGCCGTGGCTCTGGCACCAGTTATCCGCTTCTGTGAGACCCTTCTGAAGGATATCTGTGTCAGATGTGTTTTCTACTATGGCGCCAGTTTGCAGTCATCTGCAAACTTTGTCAGCCATAACCCTCCTGTGTTTGCTTGTACTGGAAAAGTAGATGCCAAACAAGAGTGGGCCCAGGACTGAGCCCTGTGGGACACCACTTGTGACAGGCTTTGAGTCTGACATGGCGCCAGCAACTCTGACCCTGTGGGTTCTGTCACTCAGCCAGTTTGCAACCCATCTTGTGATGTATGGGTTAACATTTAAGCTGATGAGTTTTTCAATGATACCCGAGTGGGGTATTGTATCAAGGCCTTAGCCAGATCGAGGTAGGCTGTATGGACTGCCTTTCCCTCATCAATGGCTTTGGTGACTGTTTCGAAAAAGTCAACCAAGTTTAAAAGGCATGATCTGCCTTTGACAAAGCCAAACTGGGTTGGATCCAAAGTCTGCAAATTCCCTATGTCTTTATTTATGAGGTCCATTATGATCCTCTCCATGGCTTTGCAGATAAGGCTTGTCAAGCTAATGGGCCGGTAATTTCCAGGGTCTGTGGAGGCACCGCCTTTGTGAAGTGGGACCACAGTTGCAGTGCGCCACTCCCTGGGTACGTATCCAGAGGTAAGACTTTGATTAAACAGCTGTCCTAGCTGTGGGTTTAATTCATCATTGAGTTCGTGGAACACACAGCCGGGGACACCATCGGGTCCCATGGATGCTGTGTTTTTTGCTTTGGAGAGAGCAGTTCTCACTTGGGCGCTGGAGATGTTTGGGGGGCTGCACTCATTTGGTATAGATATCTCTCCTTTTGGGGAGGGGAGAAGTTTGCACTGAACCTGTCAGCCAGTATGTTGGCAATGTCTGTAGGATCAGTAATCTTCACATCATTTTGAACTAGTTCTGAGCATATCTGGGAGTTTCCTCCTAGGTTTCTAACATAGCTAAAGAAGGCCTTATGATTGTCTTTTGAGTCTTTAGCTATTTTTCTCTCGAAATTTGCTTTGGATGATTTTATGAGAGCTCTTAGTTTTTTACTTATAGTGATCAAGGGTGTCTTACCTTTTAAGGATTTTGCTCTATCTTGTAGTAGCTTCCTCCTTTTGTTGTAGAGTTTGTTTATGGCTGGGGTCCACCAGACTGGACGCTTGCCTTTGGTACAAAGAGTCTTTGTTTTGCTTGGGGATTGCCTTATCCATGCAGTCCTGCATGTGCTGGTAGAAGGTGTTTGTAAGTGATTCAGCGGCTTGAGTATTGTTTTCCGCCGGCTCGGGGGCCTGAAAGGAGACCACACTAGTCTTTAGAAGTGTGAAGTCGGCTTTTGAGAAGTTCTTTACTGTGGTCTTTTTTATTTCAGGTGGGGGTGGGATGAGGACCTCCAGCGGGATTAGTTTGTGATCTGATCTCACCAGTGAGGGGTATACTTCCGGTGTTGAACATTGTGCTCCCATGTTCGTGATGATGAGATCAAGTATGTTATCTCCTCTTGTGGGATGGTGACTAGTTGTTCCATGGCATTTGAGTTTATGAATTCCAGGAACTTTTGGGCTAGGGTGTTTGGGCTTGAGTAGTGTTCCCAGTCTATATTAGGGTAATTGAAGTCACCTAGTATGATGGTGTTTGGTGATACATTTATCCCTCTAGTGTTTTCAGGAAGGCCATGTGAGTTTCCTGAGTTTGTGAGGGTGGCCTGTAACATGCTACAATTTGCAGAGCAGTCTTGCCTATGGTTAATTGCACCTGGATGGTCTCCGATGCATCGTGCGTTGCCACCAGTCTTGAGGTGTGGGTGTCCTTGATGAATATGGATACCCCCTCCTTTCTTGGTATTGTCCGGATTTTGGGGCCGGAACGCATGATATGAGGTAAAACCTGATAGCGCTGGGGTGCTCTCAGGAGCCTTGAACCAGGTTTCTGTCACAGCACAGACATCGATGTTCTCCATACTGAGAAGGGCCTCGAAAAGTGCATTTTGAGATTTAGACTTCTGGCATTGAGCAGCATTACCCTTAGTTTTTTTCCTTTTTTGTGTTCTAGGGTGGTAGGTTTAGAATTTGAGCCTTGCCTAAAAAGGCACTATGGGGTGGCAAGAGCCTTTGCCAATATCCGAATCCCAGGGTGACAGGTGCAAGCCGCCCTCAAGCAGCGTGGCTTGTCCAGCATGTCATCCCAGGCAGACAGATACTGGATCCCCTTTGAATGACACCAATGTTTTAAGCCAATTGTTAAAGCTGATCATCTTATCTCTGTATTGTGGCATCATTCTTGGTGAAGGTAGGATACTGCTCAAGGTCAGGGTCATACCTGCCTGGGCTACATAATCAGAGAGCTCCTCAATGTCTCTTTTCATGTAGTCCAAGGAGGTACGTCTCAGGTCGTTTACACCAGCGTGGACAATGACTGAGTCATATTTGTACCTGCTGTTGAGAGACCTGAGTGCTTGCATTATGTGGCGGATTCTAGCGCCCGACAGGCAGCTTACTGTGACCTTCTCCTTACTCAGTCTGGTGAGCGGGACATCAGTGTGTCTGACTATGGAGTCACCAATGACTAGTGTGTCTGGCATTGTGTTTGGCCTTAAGGGCTGTGACTGTTTGACACTCTGACTGTGAGGTCTATGTGTTGCGGGTGTTGTGTTCTGAGGTGGTGGTTGTTTGGGTGTCTGCTTTGGTGGCATCTGCTGTTTTGGTAGATTTTTGATCAGAGCCTCAGTATGTCTTTGTGTGTTTATGTGTATGATTTGAGGTTGTAATGGTACTATGTGAGACTGGGTCTATAGTGTGTGTGGTAACCTTCTCCTCCTGACTGGTCTTGCCAGTCCTATGTTGAGAGAGCTCAGCCTCCAGTTTGGCCGTATAGTTGCATCTCTCGCATGTATTTGTGTTTTGTGGGAGGAGGAAAGGGTTGTCTGTGTACATGAGGCAATTGAAACATTGCCTCAATATTCCCAGGTTCACCAGCTGAGCAGGAGAGGACACTAGCAACTGATCCCTCGACATGCTAGAAGGGTAGACGAAAAACTTTAAAAAAAGATTCCGGGGACGTGGGTGACCGAGAAATGGGGGGTTGCCTTTTTGGGGTACTATCTATGACAAGAGTGCCGTATCAAGGTAATAAGTACTGTAGGAGCAAGTGCTAGGTTTAATAGATAGAGAATAGTCTACTTGGAGTCAAGTAGAGTTGATCTTTTTAGTTATATCATAATAATACAAATAGTCACATACTCCCTGGACATCCTTGTTTTACTTCTCTCTGAATGGTACTTTTCCCACCCATCCGTTTATCATAACTTGTACCAGTGAATTTTCATATTTCTTTATTACATTAATATTTTTTCTCCTAAGCCATATGCCTGTAAAATCTGCCACTGTATTTCATGGATCACTTTATCAAAATCTTTAGCTACATCACATGCTGTCAGTCTTTTTCTTTTTGTATCATCTGTCCTACTTCTTTTACTATAATTAACATTTCTTTCACCTCTGTACCTTTCATGCCATGCATCCCTTCACCTGCTACCATGTACAATAGTAGTGTTTTCATAAATGTTTTACAGTTGGTAATTCTAGTGTTTTAGGCCTCCATTTTTTTATATCTTTTCTTTCAGTTTTTCTATATCTATTTTATCACTCCGCCACATGTGTACTTCCATTATACCTTCCTTCTCTATTCACTTAATATTTAAAAAAAATGTATTAATTTCTTTAGAATACTCATAACTTGTACCATCAAATCCTAACCTGATTCACTCTTACCTTTTATTGCATTCTCTATTTCTTCCGCTGTCGTATCATTTTCTACAAAATTCCTTACTTTTTCAGATATTGTTTTACTTCCCATTCTTCTTGCCCATCTAGTTCCACTTTTTCATACAATTTCTATATACAATTGCGTACCACCTCATAATCTCTCCTTTTTTTAAACAAAAAACATTTTTATTAAATTATCACTTATTACATATGCAATGATATATTTGTGTACATGAAAACAAATCATATTGACATATTTTCAGTTGCAAACATTATACATCACTTCTAATCTGTCCAGTCATTCTCAGTCAAATATTGCAAAGCTCATTCAATTCCAGCCGTCCCTTAAATCTCATTCCTTCTGCAAAACATTATTCTGTATATATTGTTCCCACAATTCCCATTTTTCTATGTAGTTTGCTCCTACCCTTTTCTAAATATCCAAATCATTACACTCCCAAAAAATGTGTTCCCAGTTATCAATTTCTTATATGTTCATAGGTGTTTACTAGGCTAACGACTACAAGGGCCTTTTTTAAGCCTAGTCATGCATCCCAGTATCACACCTCCAACATTTGCAGTCTACATGAGAAAACATTCTTTGGAGTCTGCTGGGGTATAAAAACACCTTTGCAAACACTGCCAAGCAAAGATCCTAAATCATCTAGACTTTGTTCCATATTTGGGAGCCATAAATATATCCCCCATATGTTCTTTGTGAATTGCTTATCCAAGCTCTCTTCCAAGTCCTTCCCAACCTCCTCTGATTCCTATCATACAAACTAAAACAATGAGTAAGAAGGTCACTGAAAACCCAATCAGTAAAAACGAAAACTCCAGCAAAGCTAGAACATCCACTGAGTGACCTCCCAAACCTCTTGTATCAGAGGCACATGGGATATATGCAAATTAACCTTATGAGCATCAGGTGTTTCAGCTAATTGGCGAGTCTGAATGCCCATGACTTGTTTCCTCGTTTTACTGGACAGTTTCAGGCCGATAAAGCCAAACTCCACTAGCTGTGGATATGCATATTTCGTCCTTGTTATGACCTCATCAGCACAGCACAAGCAGAGTGTTTTGCATTGTCATACAGTATTTTATATAATTTTTAACAGCAACTTCAGTTCTAGGTTCTACTAAAAACTCTTCCAGTGCTGGTCCTTCATTTAGGATCCCCCATTTCCTTCTCTTTGCCTATACTCTGAAATCTTTCCTTGATAGGAAAGGCAGTTTGTAGCCTGCATTCCAAATGAATTATTGGCCTCTTCCCAATCCGTTACCTTTCCCTCCCTATTTTTTTTTTTTTAGTCCAATACCTTGGTTCCTTTGCCAGTTTTCTCCAGTATATTCCAGCCCACTCTTGCCTATTCTCTGTTCCCCTAATTGCAGTCATCTCTGTCTCTATAATATCTTTTTGTTTCTTTTTATTTTGCATTTTATATTAACTTGTCCATCTAAGATGGCATCCTTCCTTCCTTCTCTCATTTTTACTTTTGCTAAATAAGGGGAACCTCATCTCTTTCTACTTTCAGAAAAAAATTCTGCCTGTGTAACATCATTTTGCTTTTGCTATATTCTTTTTCATACACATATTTTTCTATTTCGTCCCTCCTATTTTCTCTTTCTTATATTGCTATAAAATCTATTTATAGTTCATCTTCTTTTTTATTCTTCTTTCCACTTCTAACTATATTTTTTATACTTCTGCTTATACACTTCTCATCACTGTGTCCAATTTTTATAAAATGGTCTCATTGTCATATAATCTTTTCTCCTATCATTTTTAAATTATGCAGTTAATCTTTTTATTCCCTTTCCCTCCTTTATTATTTTGATGTCTTCCCCTGTTCTAGCCCCTGCTGCTCTGTGATCTGGAAACTCTGCCATCTATACTCCGTTATTTCTTCCATGTCTTTAGAGTAAACTATATAATCAATTTCAGTCTTAAAAATTATTTTTATACATCCATTCTTTATTCTTTTCTACTTTTAAATGTCCACATTTTATTAATTCATTTAAAGCCTTAATATTATGTGAAAGACTTATCCCAGATGATTGGAGAATAAGCATGCTAGTGCCAGTGTTCAGGACAGGGGACATTCACAACTGTGGGCATTATAGGGGTATCAAACTCCTGTCACACTGAATGAAAGTTCTGGAGAGGGTGACTGATGAATGAATTTGTATAGCAGTAGAAAGTAAGATCGGAAATGAGCAGTTTGGATTCAGATCACGATGCAGCACAACCGACCTGATGTTTGCTGTGAGACAGATGTTTTGAGAAGAAGCTAGAAATTAGGAAAAAGTCCAACTAGACATTCCTAGACACAGGTAAAGCATATATCAAGGTTCCGAGAAGGTTTATTTGGGCAGTCCTGTGGTGGTTTGAAGTCCCAGAAACATTTGGTAGAATTAGAGCAGTTTTGTACAAGGACAACAATGACTCAAATGTGAACAGTGTTCGGTCTTACAGAGGGGTTCCCATTGAGTGGGTGTACATCAGGGTTCAACTCTGAGCCCACTGCTGTCATGCTGGTAATAGACTAGATTAACAAACAGGTCAGAGGGAACAGGTCAACAAAGTTGCAATATGGAGGCAATGTGGCATTACAGGCAGACTTTCAGCAAAAGGTAGAGGAATATAATGCAATATAGAAAGCACATGGGATGAAACTGAGTTCAGATAAAATGGTTGTAATGGCAGCAAATGGGGGAATCATAAGTAGCTGAACATTGTGATAGAAGGAAAAACAATGTAACAGGTAAACAGCTTCAAGTACCTGGGAGGGATGTTTGAGGAGAGGAGAAGTCTGAATGAGGAGGTCAAAGCTAGAATCAGAGGAGTTGCAGTTAAATGGCACAGAGTATTAGGGGTAGTGTATGACAGAAAAATGAGAAAGAGATTGAAAAGAAAGGTGAACAAACATTTGTGCGACTAGTATTACTGTATGGTATAGAAACGTCGGCAGTAAAGGTAGAGGTGATGGAGATGAAGTGCCAGAGACAGGTGATACAATGCACACTGTGGGACAGTTAAAGGAATGAGGACAGAAGAGCAGAAGCCAACTTAGCTCCAACTGCAGACAAGTTAAAAGAAAACAGATTACAGTAGTTCGGGCACATGTGCAAGAAAGCAGGAGACAATCTGGTGAAGATTTAGGACAGACAGGAAGAAGGCAAGAAGAAACAAGGGCATCCAGCAAAGAGGTGGATGGATTGTGTGTGAGAAGACCTGTGATAATCATGAGTGTCGAAGAAGATAAAATGGCATTGAATAGGGAGACATGGTACCCCAACCCTGTAAGTGGAGAAAAGGGGGGTTGATGATGATGAATATGGTTGTTTATTACCCTAGATATTAGTATTTTGCTATGGGTTAAATATCAGGTTGACTTCATGAAGTGTTGAAGATTGTTGATTCCTTTGTCAATTTTATGGTACCTTTTGATGCACTTAAGTAATGTTATGCCATTTTTTGTGAGCAAATTGCAGTCATTTTTAGAAACAGCAGCTGAAATAGTAATAAATAATCAAATAATATTCATTTTATCTGTTTGTCTCTACAGCATTATTATCAAATTGAAAGACTATGATGAATTTTTCCCAGCATTCAGTGAACTCCTTAACGGCTTATTTCAAATTCTAGGTAACATTTTGAATACATTTTTAAATCTATTTTTAATTATTTATTATGTTGTAAAATGGCTCAAAAGAAATGGAACTTGATTAGCTGTCAAGAGTTGATAAAATATGCACCAGGCAATGAAAATAACGAGTCTATCTTATGCTAAAACACAAATTTGTGCATCAGATTTTCCAAGAGTAAACAGCCACCATTTTTCACCATCATAAACTGTGATTTCACCACCTTACTCCCAACATATAGCACTATAAAATCCTCCCCATAGTTAGCATTATGACATAGGGAAATAAAGCCCTGATTACGGACTAGGCAGCCTGGGTTCAATTAGCGGCTGAGGCATGTGAGGTGCTGGCGTTTCTGTAGTGAAGATGTGAAATAACTTTGAGGTACTAACTGAAAGATGGTGGGGTATTTGCTGGCATCATTCCCTTGTGGAAGTGTGTGATAGTTCATTGTAGTTGCTTGTTGTACATCCCACCCATGAGATGTTACTGGACATGATCATAGGGTGGGGAAACTGTGAAAAACATTTCCTGGCATCAGTTTGATGTGGGTCTACTACATATTCTTGCATGCTGTATGCTCATGATACTCTTGCTCAAATAGGCATGTGTTCGAACTCCCACTGACTCGCTCTCCTGTAACTAATTAGCTCCTATAACCCTACCATAGCCTTGACTGTAACCCTAAACCCCCATCCCACTTCCTAAATTTAAACCCCAAGTATTGCTTCTAACCATAAGCTTTCTAACCCTGATGCTCACATCCCCATCAGTGCCCTAATCCACACTCCCACTTCCTCACTGTGGCTGCTGAACTTACATTGCTAGAACTTGAATAATGTGTTTGGGTAAGATGAGGCAGCTGCTTGCCTGAACTCATATCGTGTTTGAGTGCAATCAGCAGCCTACCCAAGCAGCAAGACACTTCAGTCACTGCCTTTGAGACCATAGATTTTCAGCAGTTGAGACTCAAGCACTTGTAGAACACCAATATGGTACTGCATCAAGTACTTCAGTCTCCTCCTTGTGTTGGGTTTAGTGCAAGGGAGGCTAAGGTGGGTCTGGTAAACCCAGTGAAAGAAAAGAACTGGTAGCAGCAGATGGTCAGCTGCAGGAGATGAAAAGAAGCTGTTTCCACACTCCCAACAGCAGTTAACCATCCTCCAGCCACATGAAATCCTCCGGTATTCCGCTACCAAGTGTCAGTGTCCATTTAGAGTTAGAGTTAGCACATATAATTAAGGGTGCTGCTGGGGGGGGTAGAGTCTGCAACATCTCTCACTCATATGTGCTAAACCTGTTCCTGACCCTAACACTAAAGACACACACCTTGCAGTCCCCCATCCCTACCTCTGTCATTATACAGATATGTCTCTCAAGACAATATTAGTATCAGGATATTTGTTTGCATTCAGATTAGTGAGGTGTTCATTGTGTAATTTTCAGTAAGTAAAATCTGAGCTAAGTAACTTCAGAACATTTGTCATCCACACTCTCTCTCTCCATATATATATATATATATATATATATATATATATATGTGTGTGTGTGTGTGTGTGTGTGTGTATCTATATGTATATATATTTAATGCATATACACATATATAATATATAATGTATAATGTATATGTGTTTGTGTGTATATGATTGCAGTCTGTAAGAGCAAATGCCCTTATAGACTGTTTTTTAAGACTGCAGGCTCGTTTACATGCAAGATTGTAGTACAGCAGCCTTTGGAAATTTGCCCTTATCCTGCTATTTTGTGATCTTAGAATTGGTATAAATATTAAGTAGAGGGTGTGAGGAGCTCCTGCAGTTTTTTTTTTTTTGTGTTTTGATCTCTTGTTTTGTATCCATTCCTTTGAGCATTCACTTAATGATAATACAATGTGTGTGTGTTATATATTTTGTATATAAAAGTGTGTGTATTTATGTGTGCGTGTGCGCATGTATATATCAAAATAAAATGCACCAGTGCCATAAGCCACAGGACCCAACCCTCAAGAATTCCACAAAGCAGTGAAATAAATAAAGAACTTAAAGTGAAGCACTTTCATGCAAAAAATTGGGACTTCATCAAAACTGTTTTTATAGGGTTTCACAGGTTTAAATAACCTATCCAGTAGTCATATGACTAAACCATTACCTAGGTTTAAAGTGCACTTGCCCACCAAGATAAAAAAATAAATAAAAATTCAGTTATTTAAAATATAAATTATAAAAATAACATTTAAACCAGATAAAGCGTTTAGTCAACAAATAAAAAAGAAGAAATTAAATAAACGCTTAGTCTCTGACTCCACCAGGAAGAAACCAGTAGGCGAAATGTAAAAATCACACAAACTCCACAAGATTAAGCGCGTTCATCCACTAAAATGTGGACTTCATCAGAATACTCATTACTTTAAATTACACATTTAAATACCCTGTATTTTGGCGCCAAAGCCACTGTCAATAAAAGCTATACTTCATTTAAAGTAAATCCAGCCTAATACATGTAACTAAACCCATGTAAATTAAATGAATAAAAATCATAACAATCTTGGGCACAAATCATACAAAACATATATTTTATATATATATATATATATATATATATATATAAACAATAGTTAACTGTGAGTGCCATACCAATCACATCAAACAATAACAGTCAATTAATTGTACAGACTCATTTAAATGCATAAAATGCACCATAGTATAGTTTCAGAATAAATTCCTTGAAACAGACCTTGTTTAAAATACATTTACATTTGTATATACCTAACTCTGTACTTGTAATATGGTTTTAATAGCTATATGGTTATTAAGACCAGGTAAAGTGGAAGCATCAGTCAGTAATTGCCACATTACCTTTCTATAACCAAAAATGGCTTTAAAATTACCCCCTCAATGGTCTATCCTAATTTGTTCTAATATGGCAAACTTAAAAACATGACCATCCCCACATTTTTCTGCATGTCTGTAAAGGGCATTATTACTATCCTGCCTCCTTATACTGTATAGATGATCATAGATTCTTTTTTTAAGACACCTCTCAGTTTTCCCTATGATGTAGCATGAACATGCCATGCACTTTGCCATATAAATTACCAACTTTGAATTACAGTTCCCTTGCCTAAATGTAATTCTAGTTTTATTCACATTCTCCAAAGTAACGCCAACATCTTCCAAAATAGCATGACATTGATGTTCATCGTGCATACAGCTGCAGTCATAACAGATGGGTTCTCCTGCCGTCAGGCGGGTCCTCGGTCGGCCGAATTCCAAAGTCTAGGTCCGGCGTTGGTTGTCATCGCTTCTTCCCTGACGTCAGTGCGCCAGGGGTATAAAAGAACCAGCCGACGCCATTTTCTTCAGTCTTTCTTGTCGCACGGTGCCCGAAGCAGAAGCAGTTCACAAGTGCCGGTCGGCCAGCTCCTGAAATTACGAAAATTTTGCAACAGAAGTCTTCTTGAAAGCTAAGTACCCCATTGGGGAAACTTTTCTTGCCTCAGACCGATGTCAGACAAAGTTAATAATTGTATTTCTTGTGGGAAGCAAATACCGCATAAGGATTTTCATTCCCTCTGCATTCTTTGCTTAGGCCCAGACCATGACATCTCGGTCTGTCGTTTTTGTGCTTCATTCAACAAACGCACCATTAAGCGTCGGGCACTATTTTGGCAAAAAATTTAACTATATTATGTTGTCGGATACTCCGACTCCAGTTTTGTCTAAAAAACGCAAAGATAAGGACCGACACACGAGGTCCGCGGCCTCTACCGACACCACGCCAAAGCCGACTACAGGTGGTCTGGTTCTCAGCGAGGCACCTACGCAGCCCCTGCCTACCGACGACACTTCATTGGCGGTGTCTTCTGTGCCTGAGGTCGCAGGCTTCTCGGCCCACACCCCGACTACAGATACCGAAGCCACTCTTGGTGGTGAATCTCAAAATGTAGACAGGTCTGCCTCCTCTCAAGGTGTCTTCAGACCTTCCTCTTCTTTTTCTATCAAGGCTTTCACTAAGTCTAAAGCAGCCATGCATTCTAAGAGACAAGCTCCAAAGGGCCCTTCTCCAGGCCCCATGCCTAAACAACAGATGCTTAAAATGGCTGAGGATTTGATTACTCTTATCAGGGGTTCTCAACCCCCCCCCCCCGGACAAAAGGCCAAGAGTGGAGGAAGAATCCCCCTCCTCTGACCAGGCCTCCATTATTTCAGAGCACTCTGATGAACAGGAACATTCTTACTCCCCTTTTGAAGATTCTGATGCTGAGGAGTCCATTCCCTCTGTCTCCCCCCAGAGGATTACTCATTTGGGGAAACCTTGCATACCTTAATGGAACACTTCCACTGGGAAGGCCAAGAGTACTCAGATTCCAAGAAAAGGCTTAGGGATTTTCTCTTGCTACCTCAGCACAGGCCTCTGGCTATACCTCCTGTCTTAGACATACTAGATGATGTGTACTCGGAGGCCTGCCTTAACCCGGATTCTTTACCTCCAGCCCCAGTCAAGCCTGACAGGTACTACCGGGTTCCTGACTCACACCAATTCTTATACAAAAGCCATGTGGCTGACCCAGAAACTATCTCACAGGGCCCCAAGGGAATTAAGGCCTCCACTGCTAAAACCCATTACCTTCCGAGAGAGATTCCAAATCCTTAGAAAGTGGGGAAAAAAGGTATACACCTCAGCCACCTTAACCATGAGGGCATTAAACTGCCAGTTCCATATGCTAAAGTACCAACAGTTTCTGTTATCACAGTTGAGGAGCAAAATGTCACAACCTGAACAACCAGACTTGAAGGAGTTGCAGGATTTGATGCATAGTGCAGAACAAGTGGGTAAACATACCTTGCAATGTGGTTTTGATGCTCTAGAGGCCTCATGTAGAGCTGCTGTTATAGGATCAGTCATACGTAGACATGCCTGGCTCAAGCAGCAAACCTTACCAGATTATGTCAAAGCTAAATTACTAGATGCCCCTCTACAAAAGGATGTATTATTTGGTGTTAAAGCTGAGGAGGTATTAAAGAAAATGGAGAAAAAGGCTAAATCAATGCAAACAGTGAAAGATTTTCTACAGGTACAACCTCCACGTTTCAGTAGAAATTGGCCTTCCAAAAATTGGTCCTTTCCAGCCACGGACAGACCCCAAAGAGGTAGATACAGGCGCCCGAAGGGCAGAGGGCAATCCCAAGGATCGTTTAGGGGCAGACAATGGCAAGCTCCTACACAAAGAGGTGGTGAGGATAGTTCGCAGCCATTTAGAAAGCAAGCCCAATGACTTTCCCCTTTGCATGCCAAGCAAGGCTCAAATGGCAGCACCCTTAGGCGGAAAACTGGCATTATTTTCAAAAAATTGGCATATTGTCACAAAAGACAAATTGATCCTGGACATTATAAACAGAGACTACAGATTCCATTTTCACACCCTTCCAAAAATGAGAGGCATGCCAAACCTGCCACACAATCAAATGGCAGAGGCACAAAGACAAATTTTAGATCTCATGGACATGAAAGCTATTCAAGAGGTACCTACTCACGAACAAGGTCAAGGTTTTTATTCCAGACTATTCCTGGTACCAAGGAAGGGAAAAGATTGGAGACCTATTTTGGACCTATCCATCCTAAACACATTTTTACTGCACAAAATTCAAGATGCTCACATTACAGCAGCTTCTTCCCATGCTGGGCAAGGAGTCTTGGCTGGTAACATTGGACCTCAAGAAGGCATACCTGCATGTCCCAATCAGACAAAATTGCAGAAGATACCTCAGATTTCTTGCAGGTTCAACCCATTATCAATTCTCTGCGTTGCCCTTTGGCTTATCTACTGTGCTCAAGAGTATTCACGAAATGCCTGGCATCAGTAATTGGCTACTGCAGACTTCAAGGGATACAAATATACCCATATTTGGATGACTGCCTGATCCAAGCGGACAGCAAGCACATACTTCTGAAACATCTGGCTTTTGTAATAATGTTGTTGAATTCTCTGGGATACACAGTCAACAAAAAGAAATCAAGGCTAATACCCTCTCAGAAAATAATTTTCCTGGGTGCCAACTTGGACACAAACACCCAGATGACCTACCTCACACCAGAGAAGCAGGGGCAACTAACTCAATACTTCAGAAAACTAGCAAATTTCACCAGGCTGACTGCAAGGAAAATCCTGCAGGCTCTGGGGTTCATGGCATCTTGCATCCTACTAATCCCATGTGCAAAGCTGCTTATGAGGAAACTTCAATGGTACCCGAAAAACCTATGGTCACAACACAGCCACAGTTTGGAAACAATAATACCACTAATTCCTTGTCTTCAAAAGGAATTTCTGTGGTGGGCTTAAGCTTGCCAAACAAACACAGGTCTCCCATTCTGCAAGCCTCAAGCAAATCAAGTCATCACAACAGACGCCTCGGACTATGCCTGGGGGGCGCACATGACAGATCGGTGCATTCAGGGCAAATGGTAAGCACCTTCACATCAATCAAAAGGAAATGCTAGCAGTAATAAATGCTATTATAGCTTTCAAACACCTTCTGCATCCAGGTCAACTGTTGATAAGGACAGACAACACCACAGTAATGTGGTACATAAACAAACAGGGAGGAACCCATTCATACCCCCTATGCAGGCTGGCCATGTCACTTTGGAACATGGCCCTGGAATTACAAATCGAACTTCAAGCACAGTACTTGCCAGGCAAGGAAAACACGCTGGGAGACCATCTAATATGACAGATCCACACGAATGGAAGTTGCATCCTCAAGTTTTTACAGAGATAATTCAAGCATGGGGAAGGCCAGACATAGATCTCTTTGCCTCCCACAAAAATCACCAATTGACAAAATTCTGCTCAAGGACTTTTCATCCACAGGCCTAGAGAGTGGACGCTCTCTCTCTCAGTTGGACAACAATGACAGTTTATGCCTTTCCACCTCTTCCTCTGCTGCCCAAAGTTCTATTAAAAACCAGAGCAGACAGACCAAAGATGATTCTCATTGCTCCAGACTGGCCAAGACAGCACTGGTACCCACTCCTGAGGAGCCTGACGCATTCCCCTCCATGGACCCTACCTCTAATGCCTCTTCTTCTGACTCAGCACAGCTTCAAAACTCTTCAGTCAGCTAAAAACACTCAATCTGGCCGCATGGAAGATTGCTTAACATCACAACAGACCCTACTCTCCAAGGAGGTGCAGGATGTCATTTTGGAGGCCAGAAGGCCGTCTACTAGAAAAGCTTACTCCGCAAAATGGAAACGGTTTTGTGCCTGGAATGAGAAAAAAGGGCCAGAATCCTGGAAAACTGAATTTACCACAAATATTACAGTATCTAGCTGAGCTGCTAAGCAGTGGACTTTCATTCTCCTCCATCAAAATCCATGCCTCAGCCATTTCTGCAGAATACAACACTGATCCACCTTTATTCTCTCTCCCCCTCTTAAGACAGTTCCTCAGAGGGGCTAAGAATATAAAACCCCCAAGGAAACAACCAATACCTGCTTGAGATCTCAATTTCATTCTAGAAAAGCTGACCTTGCCTCCTTTTGAGCCAGCTGCCTCAACAGATTTGCAATATTTGTCCTGGAAAACAGCTTTCCTTCTGGCTATCACCTCAGCTCGTAGGGTATCGGAACTACAAGCCCTCATGGCTGTGCAGCCTTTTATCATCTTCCATCAGGACAGAGTTTCCTTACGAACCAACCGTACTTTATGCCAAAGGTGGTATCCAGGGTAGCTTTGAATCAGGCTATACACTTACCTACCTTTTACCCTAATCCTCAAAACAAAGGGGAGAGACTACTACATTCCTTGGACATCCACAGACAGCTGCATTATTATTTGGACAGAACAAAGCCTTTCAGAAAATCAGAACAGCTCTTTGTGTTCTATGCTATAGGAGCTCAAGGGAAGCCAATTTCCAAACAGGCAATCTCAAAATGGATAGCCCACTGCATACGCTTTTGTTACTCTTTTCATGGTAAAACTGTACCTGCAGGCATCAGATCTCACTCCACAAGGGCCACAGCTACCTCTGCAGCTTTCCTCAGAGGAGTTCCTACCAAAGATATTTTGGAAGCAGCCACTTGGAGTTCTGTGCATACCTTCTCCAAGCACTACCAACTACCATTATACTCCAAAACTAGAGCAGACTTTGCCACTGCAGTCTTGCAGGGCATTCTGGCTCCTCCTAGTTCCACCTAGTGCCTACCACCCCTTTCTTAGCTTTGGGATTCTACCCATCTGTTATGACTGCAGCTGTATGCACGATGAACATAGTACAGTTTTGTACCTACCATAAATGTAGATGTTCGAGTGCTAATACAGCTGCAGTCCAAGTTTCCCTCCCTCCTTCCCCTCTTGGGACGGGCCTATTGGCTAACACCTCCTCATACAACCTGATTGGGGTATTCTTTTATGGTGTATTTGCTTGCAACTATTGTATTTTGATTATATTGCATTGCTTTATTACACAAATTTATGTATTGCCTTCCTTCTGGGGGCACCTGACATCTGTGGCAAGAAAAACTGAAGAAAATGGCGTTGGCTGGTTCTTTTATACCCCTGGCACACTGACGTCAGGGAAGAAGCGACGACAACCGACGCCGGACCTAGACTTTGGAATTCGGCCGACCGAGGACCCGCCTGATGGCAGGAGAACCCATCTGTTATGACTGCAGCTGTATTAGCACTCGAACATCTACATTTATGGTAGGTACAAAACTGTACTTTTACAGCTACCACATTTACTTGTGTGTTTAGTCTGTACACCTACACCCCTACTAATACTGCCCTGTTCCAAATGTTTCTTAATATTATAGCCCATCTTGTAGACAAATGTGGGTTTTTCACCTACACTTTCCTTAATTTCATTGTCTGCCATCAAAATATTCTAATTATAAGTTAATATATTTTTTACTTGATTCACATAGGGGTGTATTCTAATATACAGGCTCTTTGATAATTAATACTAGTGTCATTTGTATTAATGGCTTATTTCTCACCAAATTCCTTCCCTAATAAGGGTGGATATTTGTTACCTCATTCCTTCACAACATACTTTTTCACATCTTCCAACATGTATTTCAGGTATCCCCTTTCACTAAATAGGTAAGCGATAAATTCCATTTCATCAACCATGTCCTCATACAGAGATGTCATTCAAGCTGCCCTTATACACTGTCCTTTAAAGATATTCCTCATTCATTTTCTTGGATGGTTACTAGAAAATTCAAGATAGCCATTGGAAAATGTGTTCCTCCTTTGTATACATGACTTAAATCCATTAAGTTCATTTGATATATAGGTATCCAGATAAGCTATACCCCCTGTATTACGTGTGGATAAATTTCAAAAAAGTAATAGTACCATTTATGTACTCCATAAATTAATTTCAACTCTCAAGGGAACCATCCCATGGGATAAAAATGTCATCCAAAAATCTGGAGTAATGTTGAATGTGTTTGGAAAATCCACTTTTGAAAATATGTGTTTTCCCAATCAAGCATGACCATGCTGTCAAACATGGGGGCACAAGCAGCCCCCATGGCTACCCCCCTGGTCTGCCGGTAGTGTTCACCCTCAAACTAGATGTAATTGTGATCCAGCACAATTGACATACACTCCAGAATAAGGTTGACATAATCCCACTCTAAGTTACCATATTTTCTTATGCTGTTACAAAATCTCTCCAACCCTTGTTGCTTGGGAATACATGAAAAAAGGTCAACAGCATATATAGTTGTAAAAATTAATCCTTCTTTCCAAAGATTAGGGGTTAAGCCTCCCACGAATCTTTGACCATATGGGGTATTTTACCATATATATGTTTCAACCATTTGTCAATGGCTACACCTATAGGAAATGTTGTAGAATGGCTGCCAGAAACAATAAGACGAAAGGGGAGGTTACCAACATTTTTATGAATCTTGGGTATTCCTACAATGGTGGTTAATATAGGATGTTCAACTTTTAGAAAGTTATGTGTCCATGGTAATCTGATTGTCTAATAGAAATTCCTCTATATACATGTCAATGCATCTGTATGCTATGTGAATTTCATTAATAGAAACTGTTTCATAATTGCCTGACATCTGAAGTATCTCATACATTTTTGTAGTATATTCCATAGCATCATATATAACCATCCCCCCTTTGTCAGGTTTCCTCACTCTGATGTGATCCTCCTTGAGTTCCTTAAGAGTACTTAATTCATCACCTGATAAATTGCTTCTGACTTTCCTAGCTCTAATGTTATTCTGAAGTCTATATATGTCCTTTGTAACCATCTTCTCATATACCGCTACACTAGGATGTGTAGGTGGAACGTATACACTTTTTTTCTTGAAACAATGGCCAAATTAATTTTCCTTAAGAACAGTTTGATCTCACTTAGGCAGACAACTAAATGGGAACATGTTTTAGGTATGTATTTCATACCTCTAGATAATAATTTAAAATATTCAGTACCTAACTCTAAATTAGTGTAGTTATAAATTTTGAAGTTATTCAGGCTATTAACTACACCATCAGTAACTATGTTTCCAGAGAAAAATCTGTTTCCTTGTTCAAAATCTATCTTCCCTTTACGCTTGATTCTTGTGATACCTGTTCTGTTTCCGCTTCCAATCTTTTTTCCACTTTGGGTGTTGCTCCTGTTTCCACCCCCTCTGAAAATTTAATACATCATCCTCATAGTATTAATCAGATTCAAAATGCACTTGATCCAAACTGTCATTTCTCAATATCTCATAATTACCCCCCCTTAACTGTAAAACCATTCTTAAATTCCTTCCAGGGATAGGCTACATCCTTCATAAACTGCTCAACATCTCTATCAATTTTACTACTCTTAACATGTATGATTTGTGCCTTCTTATCCACAATATTAAATTGCCTTGACATACAATTTCTCCCATTGTGCAAACAGTAAGTCATTCACTATTATATTATTAAGCTTCTCTACCTCATTCATTAAAATAGGTAATTTTTCATCATTCTTTTTGATTAACAACTTCATGTAATCAAAACCAAATTGATTAAATAGTTGGTTAAATTCTTGACGTGTTTGCTCTATAACAATAACACCCATAGGAGTCTTAAAAAAAACGCATACCCAAAGGAACAATATTTAACACTTGTTAAGATATGCATTGTCCATCTTCAGACCTTTTATAATTTTTTACCAAAAGTATAAATAAGGTCTTTCAATGTTCCTGTAGGTACAGACTTATTATTCTTCACAGTACTTTATACCTGATTCATATTACTGAAGTCATTGTCTTTTTGAAAAAAAATTGGTTTGCGAGTTTTAACAATCCAATAATTCAAAGGAACTTCAATACCTACCAGTTTTTAATTGTTCTAGAAAACACACACAACACAAAAGTTCCACATTTGTTAAACTTTGTAATTTGGCAGCTCTTAATTTTAGCACACTATTAATAGACATGATGTCATTTAACCCAGGAAACTGTCAAATGTATTGGTCCATCAGAACTTTGCCCTGAGTGATTAGAACAATCGGAATGAGTCCTGGGAGTACGATGTTCTGGCTGTTCCCTCATTCCAGCAGAGATATTGAAAGTCCTGAGAGAGCCATAATCAAGCATATTTAAGAACACAGTTACGATGCAGATAATAAAAATGACAATAATGCACTTTTTAGACACATTTTGCAGTGTAAACTGAACTTTTCGATTGATATTGAACATGTTCCCACCCAACCCAGTGAAGGCCTATGGGAAATGAAATTGGAGTGTAGAGAACTCATTTGGCAGCTGCAGGTTATTGCATGACAGTTTTATTGCTTACTACTTCAGCATGGAAATGAGCTATCTGCAGGTGCGTGCCCAGTTAATCTTGAGAGTTTTAAGAATTCTTTGCTGAAGGAAGTGCAAAACTGAAAGGCACAATGACAAGTAGTTCAATAAAACATAAAGTTTGAAATTCTAGGATGTGATTAAGAGGATAGCAGCCTCTCTTGTAGCCTTAATGTGCCTTTAATAGAACAGTGTGGACTTAAGTCGTATTTAAAGATAGCCAGTGCACTTTTTCTTATGGCTAAAAGTTAGTTTTCTGAAGCAAGCGATTTTTCACATCTGAAAGGGAAATACAGATAAGACAGCACCCCATGTAAGTGGGAGCACAGGCTTTAACATGTGCTTCAGCATGGGTAACCTTAATTTTAGGTAAGATAATACATCTAGGTGCAGCTGTCTGTCTGGGGCGATTGTTCCTATTTGGACAGTTAAACTTAATTTTTTGAAGGTGTACACACAGTTTTGTGTGTTCTGAGTTAATAGGGGATGGAGGTGTTCAGAAAATATATTTAGTTTTTTTGAGGGAAATGAGAAGAAGCAACTATATAGAGGATCAGCCTGTCAAAAGTTAGTGTGTGCATGTAACATGAAAGTTGGAAATGCACATTAAAAAAAAATGACGTGGAAGAGGGACATGGCCAAGAACACAATGTGAGAGATGCAACTGAGAAATGGTCTGTAACTTTTAGTTTTTATGACTAATAACTAAGTCACTTTTTTGAAGTTTCAGTGGCATCAGGCAATGTTTTATAGAAAAAAGCTATAGAGCTTTAGTATCCTTGAATGCAGAAATTCTAGTCAAAAATTTCATTTAACTTTTCACAGCAAAACCCTGTAAATTGAGTTATTCGGAGAGCTGTACACGGGTGCCTCTCTCAAAAAAAAAGTCTCTGGCTTCAGGTATGCAAGACATTCTGACTAAAATAGATAAATTGGACCTAGAATTGACCACTTTAAAGAGTGATATAAGAAGCACATGGATCATTTGAGCAACTTAATAAAACAATGTGAACAAATAACTAATGTAGAAACATCTCTAAATGATCTTGAAGGCAGAAATTTGGAGGATGAGTTGCATACAGAATTCCTTTTAAAACAGAGTAATTGGCTCATTGAGAAAATAATTGACATGAAAAATAGATTGAGGAAACGTACAAATTTATGGGATCTCTGAAAAGTTTGAGAGAGAATTTAATTAAACTTTTATATCATCATGTAGTTGGAAAACTGAATTTACAGGAAGCTTTATGTTTTGGGATTGAGAGAGCTCCTAAATCTTTTATTTAATCTTTGGTGAAAGGAAATGCATCTCCTTTACATTCAATCATAGAGAAATTTCTATCAAGTATGGAAAAAGATCAAATATTAAAAACAGCACATGGTCTGTTCCTACCATTAAATTAAGTGAAAATGTTCATTTTGACAATGACTACTCTAGAAAAGTAATGAGTAAAAGGAAAGCATGCTTACCACTGATTAAAAAGAAAGTTGAAAAGAAAGGTATCAAAACCAGCCTTTTGTTTCCTGCAAGACTTTAAAAAATGCATCTGTCAGATGGGTATGAATTATATGACAGTCTGGAAGAAGCAACTGAATTTATTCAAAAGAAAAAGATCAACTCTTCAGAAGAAATAGACTGAAATGTCACATCCTAAGAGGCAAACAGAAATTAATACATGGAAAATAAATAATTCAGAGAGACTCAAAAATAAATGATTTCATTGAAGTGTATTTGTTTTGTTTATAGTATAATTAATTAATAGGAACAATGCAAAATTTGCTGATCCTGCAGTCACATATTTGATGATGATCTCTGTAAGTGTGAATTTTAGTTATTACTAAAAGTACGTCCATTAATGAAGTATTATTAGTGTGTATCATATAAATAGTGCTCTCTGTTCTCCCCCCTTTTTTATTTATTATTTTCTGTCCATAAATAGTATTCGTTAAACATATATCATCATAGAATAGTTGAATAGTATTACTCAGTCTGAATTCAGATGAAAGAGTTATAGTTGTATTAAGGGAAGAATGATATATAGTAAGATAGCTAAAATAGCTTTTTACTTGTATTAACTGATTTTGGGAGTGATGCTACTGCTTTGTCATTAGTTGACACTTTTCAGGGACTAATTTTATTTACTAACTTAAAAATTTAATAAAATATTTTAAATTTAATGACATGACTTGGGGGAGAGAGAAAACAGAAAAATAATGGTGTGTTTGGCATTTAAGTGCGATTTGTTCTTGAAAAACTTTTATTGTATGTTTCTCCATTAGAACAGTAGCTGAATACTTTCAAAAAAGATGCATAACATAGTTTCATGCTTTTAGAAGTTTATTTTTGGAAAACAATTTGTGGTGACCTGACTTTAGTCAGAGTGCCTGCAGTTGAGACAAACTGATGTGTAATGTCATGATGTCCTCTCTAAAAAGGTATAGAGAAGTAAATAAATCCTCCTTATGTTAATTCTGTACTTAGTTTCATACAGTATTAAGTGTGTAAAGCTTTATAGACGTGTTAAGATAAGTATAATCAGTTAAGGGAGATGATAGATCATTCTTATTTTCATTAGAAAGGGAGTTTTAAAGATATTGCATTTTTTAATTATTGACTTCTGAACATATATTCTGCAAGAAATGTTTTTTGAGAGTAGTTATATTATCTGGTTTATTATAAACCGAAAGATTAACCATGTTACACATAGTAATACTGCAGTCTGCTTGGATGACTGCAGTCAGGTTGAATAATTTGGCATCTTGCTAAAAAATAAAATGTGACATATAGTAGCTAGTACATATCTGCTGTGCGTAGAACATGGCTATTTACTTGAGCTCTTAAAGATTACTGTCATTAAGAAGCTTATTTCCTGTATTTCCACAGAAGACAAGCTTCCTGTTAATGTTACTGTGCTGAATTGGCTTTAGCATTTTGTCTCTTGCTAGTGTCAACTTGTAATGATGAATCCACTAAAAGGGCTGACCAAATAGGCTTACTATGTCCTTTTGCCACTAAGAATGTAATAATGATACTGCTAGTTACTTGTGTACTACAGCTTGCTGTGGAACAGTCATAGCCACATTCCCTGTCCTTCAGTTATCTTACCAGTAGCATAAAATTGTAGAATATTAGATGTTTATAAGGCTACTTGTCTTGTGCTGGCTTAAAACTTTCAACAGTTTTCATTTTTTGCCCTTTCATAGTGCTTGTTTATTTAACTTATTGAGAAGGCTGTAAGGCAATATACTGATTCTGGTATAATCCTGCTGTTCTAAATGTCAAATTTTTTTTCCAGTGCAACATGCTGAATTAAGGCAAAAGAAACATAGCACTGTGTACACTGGCAGTGAGTTGTATTGAGGAAAAAGCCTAACTTTTTATTTCTGTGGAACACATGGACTGATGGCTCTCAACGTGCCGTCCTTGTTTCTTGGTGTAACTTTTTAGCGGATGCTTTAGCTGGTTTGTTATGAACTTTCCGAGAGGTCGTGTGTGTCTGTGTGTAGTAAACATGTGACCTATGAGGATACATAAGTAGCTGTGCTGCACGGTATTCCTTGGGATTCTGGATGGAAATATAACAGACATTCTTTCTGAATTATTGCACAATAGCTGATGATTTTATAGTCCAGTGCTGAAATCAGTTGTATGTTAAGTTAAAATGTCATTAAAATATATGAACGAATAACCTTTAGCCTTTTGATATAGAGAGTATATTCTCACTTATACAGGAAAATAGGCATTTTTGTGGGTGGACATGTTTCATCTCAGTGAGTCATCTAAACTGACCTTAAAAGCTGTTATTGCTGAATAGCTATAGTTTAAATAGCTAATGATTAATTAATTGGAAAAAGAAATCTCTTACTTTCTACTAGATTTCAATACCCTGTGGTGTGATACAGAGCAAATATATTTTAAATAAGAAAACTCCTTTGTAACCCACTTTACACACAAATAATGACATAGATAAATAATGTCAAATATGCGATTATTTTTCATTCAAGTCATACATATTATATTGTCAACTCTCTGCTTACACAACTGAATTGGACATTATAGAAATGATTGATTAATACAACTATTTACTAGATTGCAGCAGCTTTTTCATATATTGTTACATATACAGTGTTCCTAAGTGTTTATATTAGAGTATAATTTATTAATTTTTCAGTTAATGAAGTGTATAATTAGTAAGTCATAGGGCAGGGAGACAGCAGTTGCAGCAGTATTGGTTAGTGCTGACATTTAATAAAGTATATCTATTTCTTTGCTATTGCTATGAGAAATTGTTGATTAAGAGCCTTACGTTTTCTTTGTGCATTATAAATGTTGTTATAAACTTAGGCAATATAATTTCTATAAAATAAAAACAAGACATTTTAACAAATTAAAATAAAGTATGTAAAGGCAGTCCACGAACAAGCAGATAAAAAAAAGTTCGATAAAGCTGTTTTATTAAAAAACGGTAAGCACTTGCACACAAGGCTTCATCAGACCATCAAAAGAATAAACTGGTTGCAAATATTTTAAATACATTTCATTAACCAATCAGCTTGCATTAACCTAATTATCAATTCATTACTTAAATTAAAGCCACAATTTCATGAAAACACCAGTATTATCACATAATATAAACATATAAATATGGCAACAAGCATAAAAATAAATTATGAAAAATGAAAATAATAATACATATCTATAAATATATTGAGAAAATCTAGAAAATTACATGTGCATATCATTTCTCTTATAATTCATTTAAATAAATTCCCTCTGTTTCTAAATACACTGATCAAGTATAAATCCAAAATTTTTATAATGAAATATATGCATATATTATATATATATATATATATATATATATATAGATATAATTCATGAGAAATATAAATATGAATACTACAAGTGATGCATCAAATATGTGAAATGACAGCATATGATTGTATATATGTCTAAACATATATATTATGAATAATATAAAAAACTATAATATACATATACTATACATTTTTTAACTGAGAGTTTCCTAGATTTCAAAATGGGCTTGATGAAAGCCCTCTCATTCACACCCTTCCCTCTATCAGCCCTAAGCCCTAGGATCCATTTAACTTTGTTTTCTGTCTGATATCACCCTCACGTACAGTGGGCATCACTTCTTCTATGACCAGAAACTTAAAGCTGTGGTCACTGCCTTGTGCCATAACATGTTTAGATAAAGCATTGGTCGAAGATGTAACCCTGATACCATATGTGTGTTCTCTCACTCTGTCTCAGAGTGACTGGTCCATTTTGCCAACATAGAAGGACTCGCATGTTGTGCATCGCGCAAGGTAGACCATGTGTAGTCCTACAGTTGGCACTGATCTTAAATGTAAATTGTTGATTTGTATCTGGGTGTATAAACAGACCTCTAGTGTCAAGGTAATTACAAAAATTGCAATTATCGCAAGGATGGGTGCCAAGTATGCAATAATGGGTTCATCACTGCCCTTAGGATAACACAGTAATCTTTTAAGATTGCGCTTATTTTTAAACAAGAAGGAAGGTTCAACACCCACTATCCTTTTGACATCTGAGTCTGTAGTAAGAATTCACTAATTCTTTCTGATGATATCCGTCATAGGTTTAGAATCCAAAGTAAAAAACATAAGTACTTTTAGATTAGTTTGAGGTAGTGTAGCCACTGAATGGTTGTCAATATCAGTCCTATCTGAATAATGTCTAGCCCTGTCCAATCTAAGTTGGTCTAAACCCTCTAGATTTCTCTCTATTTCAAGTGGACAATAGCCCCTAGCAACTAACCTATCTTTAAGCCCTTCCAACTCATGATTGAATCCTTCGTCCGATGCATTCAATCTTGAGACTCTCTTTCCCTGACCTCTTGTTACATTCCTAAATATGTACTGAGGGTGCATACTGCTCCTATGTAGCAAGGTGTTCATGTAGCAGTTCTTCCTATAAACACCAATGTTAATTAACCCATTAGTAATTATCTACATACACATCCAAATATTCAATTTTAAACTTGGAGAAACTCATGGTGAATTTTAAGCAATCATATTTCCCATTTAATTCAACTAAGAACCTCTCCAATTCCATTGATGTTCCTGTCCATGAGAGGAAGAGGTCATCAACAAAACGTCGATAGAAGGTAACAAACCTTAAGTAATACTCCATTTTAAAAAGGTCTCCTCCTCCCATAGGGCCATAAACATGTTGGTGTGGCTATTGGCACACGAAGTGCCCATAGCTACACCATCACGCTGTATGTGTATGTATTTATCAAATGTAAATGCATTATTCTCCAAAATAGTTTCAAGAAATAGACACAATAAATCTATTCTTTCATCACTATATTCACTATGTTCATCTAAGTTTTTATGTATAGATTGCACACCTGTATTATTCGGAATAATAGTAAATAAAGATTGTATGTCTAGAGTAGCAAAGTAAAATTCAGATTTCTGAGGCATCGAACTACTATACTGATATAGTAAAATGAAAAAAAGGCTTCCACCACAACAAAAAGTTCACTGAGAAGTATACTGATATAGGTTGGCCAGAAACTGTTTTGTGTCCCTTAAAGTATAACTGTTATTATCAAGGATGGGTCATAGCCACTTCTCTACATAAAAAGAGAAGGGCTCAGTAACCCATCCCCCTCCCAGCAACAGTAGGCCTCATAAGGGGATTACGACCATCTTTGTGGATCTTGGGTAGCCCTTATATAGAAGGTAATGATGGAAATTCAACTCTCAAAAACCCATATAAATGTGTATCTGTCATTTCACTCTTAAATAAATCCTCTAACATAGAATAAATTCTCTCTTGTAATAAATATATTTCATTTGAATCAACTTGATTATAAAAAATGGTCATCATTCAACATTGTGTACATACTTTTAACATAGTTAAACATATCCATTATTACAGTTGCGCCTCCTTATCTGCAGGTCTAATCATAATTGAAGTATAATTTTTCAAACTTCTTAGGGCAATTCATTCCTTGTACTTCAAATTAAATTTCCCTTTATTTCCCATTCTAAGCAAGTTTTTATTATCATAGAAATTATATAAATCATCCTCTACCATTTTGTTGAAGGCTTCAACTAAAGGATGTCTGCTTTCTAAACACATATTGTTATTAGGTCCATCGCCAAATTCAAGTTTAAGCATTACATTCCTACTAAAACATTTAATATCTATCATTGTTTCAGTTAGGTCACTGGGTCCTGATGGAATAAAAGTTATTCCTTTATTTAATACAGATAATTCATCTGCATTATGTTGGCAAACGGACCAGTCACTTCGAGATAGAGTGAGAGAACACATATATGGTGTCAGGGTTAATTCTTCGACCAATGGTTTATCTAAACATGTTATGGCACAAGGTAGTGACCACAGCTAAGTTTATGGTCATAGATGAAGTGATGCCCACTGTACGTGAGGGTGATATCAGGAATATGACAGAAAACAAAGAAGTTAAATGGATCCTAAGACTTAGGGCTGATAGATGGAAGGGTCTGAATGAGAGGGCTTCCATCAAGCCCATTTTGAAGTCTAGGAAACTCTCAGTTAAATAATGTATAGTATGTGTATATTATATTTTTTATATTATTCATAATATATAGGTTTAGACATATATACATACAATCATATGCTGTCATTTCACATATTTGATGCATCACTTGTATTATTCATATTTATATTTCTCATGAATTACATATATAATATAATATATGCATATATTTCATTATAAAAATTTTGGATTTATACTTGATCAGTGTATTTAGAAGAAGAGGGAATGTATTTAAATGAATTATAAGAGAAATCCTATGCACATGTAATTTTCTAGATTTTCTCAATATATTTATGGATGTGTATTATTATTTTCATAATTTATTTTTATGATTGTTGCCATAGTTATATGTTTATATTATGTGATAATACTGGTGTTTTTAATAAAATTGTGGTTTTACTTTAAGTAATGAATTGATTATTAGGTTAATGCAAGCTGATTGGTTAATGAAATATATTTAAATTAGTTGTGACCAGTTTATTATTTTGATGGTCTGATGAAGCCTTGTGTGAAAGCACTTACCGTTTTTTAATAAAGCAGCTTTATTGGACTTTTATTTATCTGCCTTGTTCGTGGACTGCCTTTACATACTTTATTTCATTTTACTTGTTTCTCTTGGTCAGCACTATGTTTACCCTGTGCGGTGCGATTATTTTTTTCTTTGTTTACTAATTTTAACAAATTAGTTATGGTTTACACTTAGCTGTATATAGTATTAAATTGTTTATAAACCTCTCTTACATACAAGAATTGAAACATAATAATGTAGTAGTTTAAAAGTATGTGGATGAAAAAATATATCATTTAACAACCCGTGCATAACTTCAAAGATATACATGTAGTGGGAGATGCAAGTCATTTGTTTGTGATAATTCTGATTTTGAATTGTTATAATTGGTAATTACATGAATGGTTTTAGTTATTGTTTTTAAGATGTAAATAGTTTTGTATGAATATTGCATTAACTAGCTAAGTAGGTTCTTATAAATAACCCTGTTGTATTTTGTAGATTTATAATAGAGTTTTTGGTATATGAAATATATTTATTCAAATCGTATACACATAAATATATGTATACTAATCTCCATATACAAATTTGCGTGCATGAACACGTACATATATGTATGAGTCCACTTCACGGGAAAAGAAGATATGGGAAAGTCATGGCCAGTGAGTTATCAACAGAAGGAAAGGAGGGGAGTCGGAAGGTTTGGTTACAGGCGGTAAAGAACATTTCTGTTGTGTACAGTGATTGTCGTGACTTTAAAGCTTTTAATTATAGTGGTTTTTGATATCAACCATGAATGTGCCAACTTATTTGAAAATGGTTGAACCCTTGTACCCACCAGAAGAGACTAATCGGATTATGTGTTAATTGATCGCAAATTATTCACCAATAAGTTAAATCTATGTTTGTACTTTTGAAATGTGAGAAATGTAGCAGGCCAAATATTTTTAACCCTCCTTTACATCCCATGATCTTGCTTTTTTGAAAAAAATATGCAAACTGGATACAAGACAGATATTTCACAAAAAGAAAATAGAAGGCTTAACATCTATTTAAACTCTGAAGAAAAGGATTTAGTAAATCAAATTGTAAGGAGCAGGCAAGTTAGTCTTGTGAAGACAGATAAGGGGAGGCAGTGCATTTTAGTTGTGATGAACACCAGTGATTACATTGACAAGATGTTTAATTTGTCATGTTTGACACCTACAAGGAAGTGTCTATTAAGGAAATATAGCACATCAAAGAACTGACAGGTTTTATATTTTTTTTATTACAGGGATGATTACACAAGTATAATTTTTTTTAAGAGTGGTTAACCCCAATATCCCCTGCTATATTTGGGATTCCAAAAATGCATAAGAGCGTAGTGTACCCACCATTGCTTCCAACCGTGGATATAAATTAATAAAAAAAAACATTATTTATAGGCAAGTTTATAGGTTTTAAACACAAACGTGGTTAGTGATATCAAACATTTGTATAAGGATTCATGGGATTTTTTGACAAGAATTTTTTAAACTTTATTTAATAAGGACATTATTTTTGAAACCATTATTGTCAAAGAACTACTCCCAGTAATTCCACATGACCTAGAGTTTGAGTGGGTTTATGACTTTGTATGTTTAGTCAGTTAGCACATGACATGATTACACTTTTATGGAAATTATTTTGGAGAACAATTTTATTTATTTTGAAGGGCAGTTTTTAGGCAGCAGACCAGAGTAGCAATGGGTGCATCCTGTGCCCCTGTTTTCACCAACTTGGTTCTGGCCTATTTGGGAGCACAGTTTATTTTTAGTTCCAAACTTTATGGGCAATTTTTAGTTGATATCATTATTTTTTGGGTTGATACTTTAGAGAAGTGTAATCAGTGTTTTATTCTTAAGCTTTACCATCAACCATTCATTTGATAAAATAAATTATTTGGACATTAAGGTTAGGAAAAGCAAAAAGGATGACAGATTTGAATCCAATATTTGCAAGAAGCCCAGCAAAAAAACGCCAGACCTACTGATCTGCAACCCAGGCGAGATAATCCGCAGTATGTACTGTGCGTCAAACAGACTTCTGTGTAGTAAAAAGTGTGAAATCCAAAGGTCTTCACGACAAAAAAGATGTTTAACGCTTTATTTAGTAAAAGATAAATAAAATACGTTTTCGCGGTGGTCAAAGCCACCGCTTCCTCAGAACAGAACAGAAAATGTTTGAATAGTACCGCCAAAACATTTATAAATGGTACGTAAATAGCGTGGCAAGTTAATTGATTCTGTTTAAAGGTACAATAGATCAATACAACAAATTGCTCACATCAAATAGTAAATTCGTTGACGAAAGCCAATGGTAAGAACTATTCATAAGCATACTGTTATAGGTAAAAAATATATGCAGTCAGTACAAGCTATTTTTTTAAAAATTATTATACAATGAAATTCAACACTAAATTAACTAACTAATAACTAAAAACAAAAGTGAGACTGTTATGAACCAAAACATAAAAATACAATATTTTTATATTTTTATGTTTTGGTTCATAACAGTCTCACTTTTGTTTTTAGTTATTACAGTTATTACAGTAATGACGAATTTTGGCCTCTGGCTTTAGATTAAAATGCTTGTGTTAAATTATTGTTTTCTACACAACTTTTATGTACTTTTTAATTTTTTCATTTAACTAATGGTTTTAGTGTTGAATTTCATTGTATAATAATTTTTAAAAAAAAATAGCTTGTACTGACTGCATATATTTTTTACCTATAACAGTATGCTTATGAATAGTTCTTACCGTTGGCTTTCGTCAACGAATTTACTATTTGATGTGAGCAATTTGTTGTATTGATCTATTGTACCTTTAATCAGAATCAATTAACTTGCCACGCTATTTACGTACCATTTATAAATGTTTTGGCGGTACTATTCAAACATTTTCTGTTCTGTTCTGAGGAAGCGGTGGCTTTGACCACCGCGAAAACGTATTTTATTTATCTTTTACTAAATAAAGCGTTAAACATCTTTTTTGGCCTGAAGACCTTTGGATTTCACACTTTTTACTACACAGAAGTCTGTTTGACGCACAGTACATACTGCGGATTATCTCGCCTGGGTTGCGGATCAGTAGGTCTGGCGGTTTTTTGTTTTTTGGTTGTTCTATAGTATGTCGTCTAGCCAGCCATTTGCAAGAAGCCCACATTTTTCAATTCTTAAATTTCAGGGTCTATATTATAGCATCGAACATTTAGGTTGTCGAACACCTAAATATCAACCCCTAAACATCAAACGCAACAAACCGCAAACAGCCAATTACGCAAATTTTTTTACAGGGAAAAAATTTGCTTGGCTGTCATCTGGAATTTGCCCTTTTCCCCCCGATGAGCGATCTCTGAGTTGGTATAGTTAGGGGGTTGTAGGGGACACAGCCTCCACTTAATTAGGGTTTGAAAGTATTTTATTTTCTGCCGGCCAAGCAGATTTTTCCCCTGTAAAAAAAAATTTGCGTAATTGGCCGTTCACAGTTTGTAGCTTTTGATGTTTAGGAGGGGTCGACATTTAGGTGTTTGACCTAAACATTTGATGATAATATAGACCCAAATTTCACTGGTTGGCATTCCATTTTCCAGAAGAAGGCCCTCATAAAAGGCCAGATGGTTAGAGTGGCAAAAATAGCTTCCCAAGACAGTATGCTTAATGATTAGTGTGCCAAATTGATGGTGTTGTTGGAAGAAAGAGGGTACCCATATAGTTTCATCAGAATAATAATGATGTTAAGGTGAACTGTCAGAAGGAGATTTTTTTAACCATTGTTAGGTAAAGGGAAACCCATTTAGACTAAGAGGAAAGTAGAACCTAGTATGTCAAAATATGGAAGAGCTATGGTACTCACCTATAATTTGGATTTTGAAACCATAAGGTGAGCTGTAGAAAAGAGATAGTTTAAAAGTAAATGAGGGAAAATTTCAAAAATTGGGTCCTTCCCCAACTTTTGTCTATAAGAAATTTACCTGCTTTGTTGGAAGCAAGGAGGGAAAACTGATAAAGATCTGGAAGGTTTAGTTTAACAGTATTTTAAGAGAAGAAGTACCAACACCCTGGAAGAAAGCAGTGGTAGCTGTAACACCTAAAGAGGGTACAGATCCATCAGATCTACCTTCATATATGGTCCATTTCAATACTAAACCATGAGTGTAAAGTGTTTATATCTATAATGGCTAAAAGAATGGCAGAGGTTATGCCAAAATTGATAGATTTGGATCAGTGTGGTTTTGTGGAGGGGAGGCAAACATTTGACAATATTAACAGAACATTGATGATCCAGAGGGAAGTAGAATGTAAGAAAATAGCACTGTTGTTGGTGGGTCTTTATGCAGAGAGAAAACATTTGACAAAGTAAGCTGGGACTTTATGAGCAGGCAGCATTTGCATTCCCTGGTAAAACTGTAAGGTTTATTGGGAGGATACATGAAAGATTGGAGGTGAAAATTAAAGTGGGTTGGGTCCTCTCTGATAGTTTCTGCTTTAGCAGAGGAAACAGGCAAGAGTGTCCATTTCCCTTTTTTTGCATTATATTTAGAACCATTGACAAAGAAAATAAGGGACTCAGAAATTCAAGAATATAATTGGTATGGTAGTCAGGAAAAGCTGGCTTTATTTGCATATAGCATTTCATACCTGACAAAACCATAAAGTGACATTACAGTGTTGTGGAAGATTTTAGACCATTTCATATATTTTCGGGATATAAAATTAATGGGGCTAAAACAAAGGGAATAAAGTTAAATTATGTACTCACACGTGAATTGGCTCAGCAATATCCATATTTATGGGAATATGATAAAATGAAGTATTTAGGAGTATGGATGAAAAATGAGTATAGTGTGGCAGCTAAGGATATGTCGGAAGAGACTAAACAAAAGATGATATAAAAAACTGAGAAAATGGAAGCTATGTTGCATGGATATGGATAGTAAGATTCAAGCACTTAAAATGTTTTTAGTCCCTTTAGTCTTATACACAGGTCAAGCATACTTTTTATCAACCAAAGGAGAAGTTATGGATGGCAATTAAAGGAGAATGAGATTCTACTAATAAATGCTCAACTTTTCTGTCTTTTTTTCTCCCTATTTACTGTCTTTGCTATGAATAAACAGCAATGCAACATTTAAAATATTTTAAATTAACTGTTTCTCTCCACTAGAACAGTATCGTACTGTACTGTGGTTGTTTCACTTTCAAAAAACTTTTGTTCTGCCCTGCTGCAGTCTCCAATTCACTGATGTCATGAAGGCCACTGAATACAGGTAGTTTTATAGCTGTTTCCCTCCCCAAACTGACATCACTACTGCCATCCTAAAAACCCACCCATGCTGTGATGTCACAGCTCTCTCGTTCTTCTCCTACCCATACAGAAAGCAAAGACTAGAACAAGGAAAAAGTACATGAGTCAAATCTTCTGCTGTGAGCTGGAAATCAAAGCAGATAACTTCTCAAATTACCGTTTAGTATTTTGACAGCTAGGGAAGTTGGGTTTGAAGGGGGATGGGAGATGAGTCAAAGTAATTAAATTCAGGCTTCACAAAAGACTGCAGTTTAGCCATTCTAAAAAGCAGCAGCAGTAAAAAGCACTTTGAAAGTCTGTTCTGTGGCTTTAGTAATAGAGATGCCTGCATGATGTAATTATTATGGACAAAGCACTGCATTATGGGATGCTTAAAGGCAGAGTAAACAATCAGAATTACTTCAAAATGCCAGACCCCATGTGGTCAGACTCAGAAATTATGTATAAAAATATTTAAAAACCTGTAAATAGTCCCAGAATGGTGTTAAAATGTCGGAAACACCAAATCATGATGAAATAAACATGTTTTTTGAGTCTGTGTGTGCGGTTCTCCTTTAATAAAGAGCTGAAGGATTTTATCTGGGAGGGGAAGACGGCAAGAGACTAGTTATATAAGCTGATTCTTCCAACAGAACAAGGCAGATTGGGATTACCTGATTTGAAGGGGTATTTCTGGGCAATACGGATAAGGCTCATAAACATAGCACAAGCAGAAAACTGGAAAGGAATAATGATGGAACCGGGGAAGCTCAAGATACAAGGAGAGACTGGAATTTTAGATGTGGACCTTTAAGGAGAATAACAATTATCATACATAATGTTATATTCATAAAGTAGCAGAAAGTACTCAAAAGAACTATGCCAACAGGGGAATGGGGAAGGGAGATTCTGACAAAAGGGATGACTGCAATTAGGGATGCAGATGATGTGCAAGATGGGACTGGAATATTCTGGAGAAAACTGGCAGAGGAACCAATGTATTGAGAGCAAGTAACTAGAGAGAGAAAGGTAATAGAATGGGAAGATGCTAAGAATTCATTTGGACTGCAGGTTAGAGATTGCCTTCCCTGTCAATGATTGCCATCAGAGTATAGGCAAAGAGAAAGAAATACCGGGGTCCTAAATTAAAGACAATCACTGGTATAGATTTTAATAGAATTTAGAAAAGAAGTTGCCTTTAAAAAAATAATTAGTACATCTTATAAAATATTGCATGATAACTGTAAGAATCAATTAGAGGAGGATAGAAAGTATTGAGAAAAGAGACTGGATAAGCAATTCACAAAGAAACAATGGGATCTCTCTCTCTCTCTCTATATATATATATATATATACATATATATATATATATATATATATATATATATATATATATATATATATATATTGTGTGTGTGTGTCTCCCAAATATGCAACAAAGTCTAGAAGATTTATGATCTTTGCTTGGAAGTGTTTTTATTTGGGTATTTTTATAATCCAAGTAGACTGCAAAGAATTTTTCCATGGGTAGACAGTAAATGTATCAGGTGTGATGAAGAAAGAGGTAACTAGGAACATATTTTCTAGGAGTGGAATGATTTGGCGGACTCCATGCAGACTGTTCTATCAGAGATACTGGGTGACCAAATTTTACTAAGGAAATTATTTTTTGAGCTATGATACAGACTCTGAATTGCCTGTAGTAAGACCTTGTTGAGTCTTAATTATGATCGTTGCTAAAAAAGCAATTACTAGAAAATGGAAATCAATGTCTAAATCAGCTTTACTAGAAGTAATGAATATAGTAACAGAGATGAAACTGGAACTGGGATATTTAGAAATGGGTAGGAGCAAATTACATAGGAAAAATGGGAACTGTGGGAACAAGATATGCAGAGGAGGAACGAGGATTAAAAGAAGGCAGGATCTGAATGAAGTATGTAATGTTTGACTGACGGTGACTGGATAGATTATAAGTGATATATATGTTTGCAAATATAACTATGTCATCAGTGTTTGCAATGTAAAGTTATGTCAATAAAAGAGACACTTGTTTTAAGAATATGATTGAGAGGTTTAAGGTGAAAGGTGATTCCCAGGGAATGAGGATTTGTGGGTAGTGTAATTAGTGTTGCCATATCTTGGGAAGGTACTTCTTTTTTTATTGATGGTTTTGGTGAGATTGAGGTGATGCAACATAGTGCTAGAGTGGTTTATATAGCACAGTGTCAACGATGCTCCTGTTTTCACATCAGGAAATATGAAAAAAGCTATTACAATAAGAATTTACTAACACCTATATGACATAAAAAAGATGGATAAACACAATTCAATTTTTAAACATATTAAGATGAAGAGCAGACTGCGGTGGTGGTGCTGCGGTAGCGTTGTCGCTTCACAGTAAGACGTTTTCCTGTTCGATTCTCAGCTAGAGTGTCTTCTGTGTGGAGACATGCGTGAATGGGCGTACCTTCGTTGCTTTCTTGACCGCATTTCAAAGTCGTCTCAAAGTTGTAACTCAATTGCTGTCTTGGATAATATATGTTGTTGATTTAAAGTCCATTTTTGAGATGTTTCTAGCCTTGTTGCTGCTTGGAAGTTTCTTGTTGTTGCTTCACTATGATTGGATAGTAGACAGAATAACCTCTGCTGATTGGTTTAATCACTAGACATTTCACAGGTTAACATCTTTTGTTTTTTCTTTTGAAATTTATCAAATTTTAATAATGTTTTACAAAATAATTTTTATTTGATGTTATTTAGTTATGTTTGATTATATTTATTAACTGTTAATGAACAGGTGTGAAGCATTGTGTTTTTGATAGTAAATGTAAGCACCGTATTTGTTTGCAATCATCGCTAACTTCAGTTAGATGGTAGTTATCTGAAGTTGGTGTTTGTTGTGAAGTTTATGTTCAGTGTTAGATATGATTATTTAACAAGTTTTTATTTTGAGTTTAAGTAATACTTTATAGCTCAATTTTGTTTGATTACAAACGGCAATGCTTTTGTTGAGTGGTCAAGTTAACGGCTTAACTTATTGGATGATAATACCAATTTTTAGATCTGATTGGTTATACATAGTTATGAACTATTGGCCATTTAGGCATATTGTTGTTTTCCTTTTTACTCCTAGACAAAATCATGACACTAGAGCTAGTAGTTTTAGCTGTTACTGCCCTGTTGGGATTGAAGTACAGATTAACTTCTCTTGATTTGTTATAGGCCTACAATATCAGTTAATTTTGATTGGTAGTTATTTCTAATTGAGTTTTCTTATTGGTTTGCATTCTGTTTTTGCATTTATGGTCTGTGTGAGTTATTGAATAGCTGTCTTATTTCCTAAAGAACGAAATAGCACTGGGGTTAAGAACTAGTAAAATATTACCACTGATCCATTCTAATTTGTTTAAATCACAGGAACATAATATAGGTTTACAGCTTTGGCTATTTTTGATTGGTAGCCATCACCAGTTGAAGTTTTCTATGGGCTTGTGTCACTATTGGGTTTTTTTTGTATTTTGCATCCATGACTCGTGCAAGTTATTTTATTTTACAGTCGTTTCTCATTATTTAAAGAACAAAATAACACTGGGGCTAAGAGTTAGCAACATGCTATTTTTGATATTTTGATTTATGTGGGTTATAGGCACCAGTCATAGGGTTACAGCATTGGTTATTCCTGATTGGTAGCCATGATGAGGTTTTGCCATTACTGTTTCATGTATTTAGTATTCATGACCCGTAGAGGTATTCAGTAACTGTTTTTTGTATATACATTTTTTATTTAAAGAACGAAGCAGCATTGGGGCTAACAAGCAAAATGGCAGAATTGATGTAATATTGTTGGGTGTTAACCATTATGATAAAGAAAGTTACATAAAACATTATATAATGACATGTTGCACTTTAACAGGCTAGTTGCATAACATTGACATAACACTGCTGGCCATTAATTATGTGAGTGAAAGTGATATGTGACAACCAGTTATTATATTTTTGTAAAATGTTATATAATCACGAGTTGCATAGTAATAGGTAAAAAAGTAAAACTGCATTTGGCTAACATGCCACTGTTGCACTTGTTCTGTTGGGTAAATATTCTGAATAGCCATTGAGCTACAGAATCGGACTGTTTCACAATAGGATTGGTACTTTTTTTTACATATAATTAACCTTATTTTGATTGGTTGAATATTTTGGCCCTTTATTGGAGGAATTCTGCTGGATATTCTACACTTTAAATATGTCTGTTTGTTACTTGATCTGAAGAAGGGTTTTGTCAACCTGAAAGCACTCATCACTTCCTTTATTAAAGCTTCTCTGATTTTAGGTGTGGTGGTTGTGGCACTTTATTTTGGTGTTTTATATGCATACATTCACATGTTTATATGCATGGTTATATATTATAAATTGAAGTCTTCTGGGCTACAGTTATAGTAACTTTACATCGTTTTAATGAATATAATGCAATTTAATTATAAAAGATGCTGAGCTACATGAACTGTTACATATATTTTCAGTTACGGGTGCTTTTGTTCAATATAACCAAGGTTCCAGGGTACAGAGTTTTAGGTTTTAGCTTCCAGTGTTTCAGTCTGTCTTGGAATGTTCAGTCAGTCATTTATTTATCCACCAATAATATATTTTGAATTGTAACTGTGGAGGAGTAATTGGCCTTTAAAGAAGGACATTTGTTTTAGGTAATTCATTCTGAGGAAGTCCCAACTTGGATGAAAGCTCTAAATGTTTTTATCTTTTGGTTTGATTTAATAAATTATATTTGTTTGGTGTACTGCTGGTTGCCTTTATTTTTTTTAGTTTGTTCCGAGGCTTTAGTTTGGTGTAATACACAGTGGTGTGCTATAAAACAATTATACTGGGACATTATATAAATGGTTATTTAATACAAATACTTCTAACTTATTAGATTACAGCAGTTTTTTTTTTCATATATTGTTACATATACAATGCTGTTATGTGTTTATATTAGATGTATTAGAGTATAATTTATTCATTTTTCAGTTAATGAAGTGTGTCATTAGTAAATCATAGGGCAGAGACTCTATTTGCAGCAGTATGAGTTATAAGAGGCTAGTACTGGCATTTAATAAAAAAGTATTTCTATTTCTTTCTTAGTATGGGAATTTATTGATTAAGAACCTTATACTGTCTTTGTGCATTATAAATGTTGAGAAAACTGAGATTATAAAAATAAGACAAAATCTCTATACTGTAAGAACAAGACATTTTAATAAATGAATAATGGTTTACACTTAGGAAAGCTGTATATAATAATAAATTATTTATAAATCTGTCATACTTACAGGAATTGAAACATAACAATGAAATATTATCATGTAACATCCATTGCATAACTTTAAATATATAAATTTAGTGGAAGGTGCAAGACATTTCTCCCTTGTTTCTATGATAATTCTGATTTTGAATTGTTATAATTGGTACTTGCATAAATGGTTTGTCATATTTTTAAGATATAAACACTTTTGTATGAATATAGCATTAGCTATGAAAAAAGGTTTCTGTAAAATAACCCCTTTGCATTTTTTAGGTTTATAACAGAGTGTATGATGGGCAGCCACGGTGGTGCAGCGGTTAGCGTTGCTTCCTCACAGCAAGAGGTTCTCCTGTTCAATCCTCAGCTGGGGTGCCTTCTTTGTGGAGTCTGCATGTCCTCCCTGTGGTCGAGTGGGTTTCCTCCAAGTGCTCCTGTTTCCTCCCACATCCCAAAGAGAAGGCTGTAGGTGGATTGGACACACTAAATTGGCCCTAGGCGTGAGTGTGTGCGTGTGTGTGCCTTTTGTGGAAGGTTTGGTTTGGTGCCAGGCTGGCAACTCAACACCGTAAAACTTTGCTGCTAATCATGAGCAGACAGGTAAACTGCTGTGATGACCCCAAACCTGGAAAAGCCAAAAGAAGATACAAGTGTATGATATATTTAAAAAATATTTATTCATATCATGTACACATGTATACATATTAATCTACAAATAACATTTGCATACATTAACATGTACATATATGTATTCATAAACACAAACATACAAAATTATAGCATGATAACATATCACAGAGTTTACTTATTTATGCATTATATTGTGAATAGTTTTTGAATGTGTGAAATGTTAAGTGGACTAAATTAGAACTTACTTTGGCATATACTTAATATATTAATATTGATTTTGAAGTTATAGAAGAAAATGGCTCTGATTATGAAAACAGGAATATAGTTAATCTAAAGGTGAAATTTTTCATCATTATACTAGCACTGGGTAAAATGATGGAGTTATTTGACAATTTAATTAGTTATAAATATAATAAACAATCTGTATGTTTGGAAAAGGGGAATATACAAACTCAAGAACTGTAAAGCCACATCCTGGAAGATAACAGTACAGTGAAAGGCAACATATATTGCAGCAAAAAAAGGAATAAAGAATAAAACTACAGGTTAAGTGTTATATGTATATATAAAATTGTATGAAAATACTTTATGGTTTTATATTTAGCATTACAACACATGGAATAACGATTTGATAATTAAAAGTTCTAGATACAGTATGTTAAAACAAAATACTGGGATAAGTACAATCAGTTTTGAGTAGGTGGGACAAAAATATGTTTTATAATTTCATTGATATCAAATGGGGGCTTAGAAAAATAAGATAAATTGATAATGTTACATTATTACAATATAATTTTAATAAGTGTAATAAAAATAGTTCAGTGGTAAATTTGATTATTAGATTAGTATTTTTTTAAATTGGAATATTTGAGTTTTTTAAAATATAAGTTACAGTGGCTAATATAAGGATTAAAAGTTTGATTGTATAAATTCTCTGTTAGATTAGATAGCTTAGGAACTTTGTATCCATAGATTAGTGGGCTATGTTTTTAGTGTTTTAATGGTAGGTAGCATTAGTATAATAGGTTTAAGAAAGGTAGATACAATAATATTTAGAAGCACTGATTTTTTTTTAATAAATGTGATACATCTCTACATCTCTTAATAGTGAAAAGTAGTAAAAATCTCCAATTTGTTCTACTGATTAATAGCCCTGTAAAAGAAGGTATGAGTACTTTAAAGTTAAAAGCAATTAATGTCAGTGGATCAGAGTAGTAATAAAAGAAAAACATTGCTTAAAACTATAGTATTTTCATGAAACATGGTTGACAAAAGAAAATATACAATTATTAAATACTTTAGGATTTGAAATTCTTATTGCATCTGATTTTGAAACAAAAAAGGAGAGTTATAGCTATACTATGGAGGAATAACTGCAAAAATGTGTTGTTAATGTAATCACAGTGATGAAACATGGTAAACTTGAAAAAAATATATAAAGAAACTTGGTTAAGCACTTTAGTCTACATGAAGGATTTCTTCAGACACAACTGACATCACACACACATTTATAATTAACCACTTGTAGTTATGTGAAATTACTTAAAGAAACCTGACACATCCAATATAAACATAATTTAAAATAAATTAATAATAAATTAATAATAATACACCAATCATGCACATTAATGACTTACAAAACTTGTATTATCAAAATTTGCAATTCTATGCCATGGCAAATTGCTTATGGCTTTGTTATACTATGAAAGAAAACAAGTGATGCCAACTGTATTAATTAGATACATTTTGTGGTCATAAAGGAATGTTTTCGGGTGTGGTTATTAAATAATAGAATCTGTATATTAGCTAACTTTCCTGTTTTAGGTATTGTAATGATTAAGACTTATTTAGAGATATTGCAAAATCTTTGGAAAGGTAATCTTATTATGACATGAAACTTTGTTTGCATTCTAGTGAAGGAGTCAATATTTGAAAGAAAAATCACATCTGCTTCATCTAAAGTTTTAAATGGATAATCTAGAATGGTAAACTGCAGGAAATTATTTATATTCGTTGTTCATATACACACAACTCAAAAACACATTGTCAGAATATATACATTGTTAGATATTAATAAGATTGATCAATTTAATATTCCAAGTCCACTATTTATTTATTTTTGTTCACTGGGAAAGTCCGACTGGATAATACTCCTTTTCAGCAGAGGCCCAGGGAGAAATGCTCCGTTTCCTTACCTTACGTGATACTGAGTTCCAGGTAAACACAGAGTAGTTACATTTCTATTTACATTTATACACAAGCAGTAGTTACATTTAAACATTCTAAGATTTTCGCAGAGGTGGAAGTTAAGAAAGAGAAAACCCTATGTGCAACATATTGGAGTCTGCATTCACCAGTTATGTATAAAAATGACTTTGTCATTTCATTGAGAGGTTGAGAGTATTCTGTTTAAAGAGAGTATTTGGAGAGCTTCGTACAGTGAACACAAAGTCTAAACTTAGTGATCATGTGCTTGACCAGAATTAGTTAAGATGTTTAAGCAGTGGTTTAAAACTATTGAGTTTGTCAGAGAGTTTTATTTGTGTGGGGGTACTATTCCAGAGTTTAGCAGTGCATTGGGAATAGAGTGAGCCTCCTGCAACATTATTAGACTTATTTGTAAGTAATGATAATTTGTTACTAGAGCAGAGGTCCTTTGCTAGACAGCAGAACAGTGATAAGTTTTGTAGTGCAGGACATTTTTCTGGATAATGAATGAGTTTCTGTGCTATAGTTAGTTGTGAATGTGTTGGGTAGTTGTGTAATGTAAGCCAGTTTAATTGCTTTAGGCTATGGCAGTGATTGGTCCTATGAGGGAGATTGCTGGCAAATTTAGCTATTTTATTGTAACTGGAGGCAAGTTTCTTTCTTTGAGTATTATTAAGTTTGTTAGGATTGGAGCACTGTAAAAGAGACCTGGCAATAAGAAGGTGGTAGCTAGTGTTTTTTTTTTTTTTGCACTATGTGTAAGGGATATATTGATCCTATAAAAGGAGACTAGTTTGTGGTGTATAGATTTAATGGTGTGCAGTATATGATGGTGATATTTGAGATTGTCATCTATTATAATCCCTAGAAGTTTACTGTGAGTTACATTTTGCTTTTGATTTTAGCAACTTTTTGGGTAAAAAAATATTAACTTGGTTTTCTTGGGATTGAGTAGGAAGGAGGTTTGCTTCTTTGAGCCAGGTTTCCACAAAGTAGAAAGGTTTTCTAGTCATGGCGAGGGCACTCAAATTAACGTTGAGTCGTCTAAATTCTGAGCTGAACTAGCATGATGAGTGGAGGTGTGCAGGTCATTAATAAATATATTAAATAGGAAAAGACCCAGGGTATAGCTCTGAAGGGGACAGCTGTAGTAAATGGTCAAAAAGATGAAGAGGTTTGTTGCCATTTAACAGCTTGCTGCTTCCAGATAGCTAACTAAGAAACAACAAGGAGTAAAGGAGTATTGTGAAATTCCTGTTGAGAGTCGAATAAGCAGTTACTGCTGCGAGACAGTATCAAATGCCTTTGACAAGTTTAAGAACATAGTGAACACAAGCAGACCATTGTCTCTATATTGGTTTATTACATTGGAAAAATGTAGTGGTGCAGTAGTGTTGCTGTGCTGGGTCCTAAAGCCATGTTGTGTTTCTGAGAGCAAGTTATTTGAAGTTGGTATTGCATCAGCTGCATATGGCTGCATTTCTCTAATATTTTGGAGAAGGGGGGAAAGATTGCTATTAGCTGTAGATATTAACCTCTGTAGATGTGTCGCCTTTGTGCAGTGGTTTGTTAAGGATTTTTTCCACAGTGATGGGACATATCATTCAGTTATGGACCTACTTATTAGTGTAGATACAGGGAAGGTTATGACTTCTGTGGCCATTTTTAGGTAGTCTGATGGTAGTTGATCTACAGCTACAGAAGTAGTGTTTAATGTAAGGAGCAACTTCATTATGAGTGAGGTAGGTACTGGACTAAAATTGAAGAGCTGTTGATGGTTTTGATTGAACATGTTTACAGAGAGGGGGCAGATGTATTAGTGTCTGAGAGATATTTGATTGTATAAAGTAGGAATTAAACTCTGTGGGGATAGTCTGTCGTATCCTCTGTTTTTGGAGAGGGGGTGGTGATCTTGCCAGGGTGGAGTATAATTGGTGATGACCAAAAAAGTTTTGGGTTGTTTTTATGTTCGTCTTGTAGGTTGGTATAGTATGCTTGCTTATCCTGTTTGATGTGGAGTTTTGGAAGGTTTCTAAGATGTCTGAATTGCTGGAAGGTATGTTGAGTTCTAACTCTCTTATTACATACTGGTGCTAGATTACTTAAGGTCTGTAAGAATTTGTTATTAAAGTGCTGTACAGCAGTATCTAGTGGCAGTGTTCTAACTACATTCCAGTTATATTGTTTGTGTTTCACTGAAAATATCTTTTCTGAAGTTGGTTGTATTTCATATTTGATTGTAGATATGTTAATCTAGGTTATGGTGAGTTCGAATGGCATATGTTTGTATGTGGTCTTATGCTGTGAGGCAGCCTATATTTGTCAGTTTGTGTGGTTTGTTTGTTGAGTGTCTCCCTGAAGTTTTATTGATTCTAGTAGGTGTAGTTATTAATATAACTATACTATTGTATGTATACATTTAAAGATGGCACACAAAACATTTCAGTTGTTAAATAGGTGTACTTGTGTGACAAAATAAAAAATTTCAAAATGTCTGGTTTGAGCATATTGAAAACTTTCTTGAGTTTAATGATGGCAAAGAAGTTAGAGATGTTTTGAAATGCATTAAAAGTTCACATAAGAGATAAAAATGGGTAAATGTTCATACAGTAAAATTAAAGAATGGGGGTAAATACTTAATTTACACAATAAATTGCCTAATGCTAGAGTGGAACAACAAAATAAAAATATAACTGTAAGGAAATTATGAAAATATTTGATTAGACAGTATCAAAATATTTTATATCTTAAAGTTAAAATGGCTTTGGAAAATTCAAAGTACATTGTTATGCAATGTCTCCTAAAATATGCAGCGGCTTGTAGTATTAAATGAATAGAAAAGCTCAAATAAATATGATAAATCCAGTGAATAAAAATACATCTTATATTGGTGAAGTGCTTTCAGTATTTAAGAAATATAATGAAGTGTTTAATAATAGTGTTAACACATCTATAGATGCAAATATTATAAACCATTACTTGTAGAAAAATTTTAATCTCCAATTAAGTAAAGATCAGATAGAAAGAACATCAAAAATATCAATAAAATAGGTAAAGGAAGCAGTTAAAAAAGGCAAAACTGGTAAAGCCCTGGGATTAGATGGTCTAACTGTAAACATTTATAAAATGTTGTCATCTAAAATAATTACATTAGGTGAAATATTTTAATTAATCCAGACTTTTAGAATAATCCCACCTTCATGGAAATTTGCATCAGTTTAACCTACTTTTAAACGGGAAAGGATAAAGAATTAGTGTCATCATATAGACCAATTTCACTATTAAATGCAGGTTATAAATTAACAGCAAGAGTTGTTAGTGGGGTGAATTTGGAGGGGGTAGTAGTAGGTAAGGGATTTGTATTTGATTTTAGGTGAGAGAGGAGTAAGTCTGAATATTTTGGGTTTAATGTATAGCATACTGGAGGTAATAAACAGAGAAGAAGAGATTAAGAAGGGTAGAATAATGTCTTTGTGTTATGAGATGTGTGTGTAGGAGATGGTTGTGGATAATTTAGCTATACTTGATAGGATGTTCAGAATGAAACATAGAACAGTAGAGGGCTTATGAGGTAGAGTTGAAACATTTGGGATGAAAGTTAAGAGAAAGAAGTAGTTCAAAATGTGAGAGGGAGATAGAGGGGTGTTTGTTTTAGTTTTAGTTTTGGGGAAGAAGATGAAGATTAATAGAGGGGAGACAAGACAACAGTATGAAGGAGAGCGAAAAAAAAATCATATTGAAAGTTCCTGAAAGTTAGTAGGTGGGATTGTGAGATGGGGAGGGTTGGTGTGTGGGAGGGAAATAGTTTAGATTGGGTGGAAAAAATGTGTGATTGGGTTGTTGGATGTAGTGGGCAGGGCTTTGCTAAGGTGGTTAGAGTATAAAACAAAGGAAAGAGGATGGGTGGGAATGGGGGTAGGGGAGTGGAGCGAGCCTGAGTGGAGCAAGAGCGAATGGAGCAGGCTTGACCAAGTTCCAGATTACAGCTGCAGGTAGAAAACCAATCAGTAAGTAAATATAAACATCCAGTGCTTTAGTAAAATGCACAGGATTTGTCTGTATACTTTTAAATGTTCTACCTGTAACAGTTTTGCTTGGTAAACAAATTTAGGTCAGGATTTACGGAGACAGAAGAAAGGTATAGAAATGCTGGGGTGTCCGTGATGTGTTGTGACAGATTTTGGGTACACAGGGAAATTCTTTAACACAGTAAAGATGAGATGTATATAAAGTTTGGCTATTTTATTAGCCTTCAGCAGGTCTGTTGAGGTTCTTGGAGGGATTTACATGAGCTGATGCTACAGTTAGGTACAGTGCTTTGCATTAGCTGGGAGTTTTAATTTGCACTTACAAGCCTAAAAGGAAAAGGGAGAGAAAGGGAGGTTAATTATGCTGGAACAAAGTTATGACAGATGAGAAAGAAGAAAGTGGTAGAGTTGGGTAGATGGTGTACTTGGGGTTGGAACGGAGGCAGGCTAGAGTGCATGCAGCATTTCAGGGTAGGTTAAGGAATGATGAGAAATAAGAGGGATTCAGAGGAGAGATGGAGAGAACACTGGACGCAATACGAGACACCTTGTTAATTTTAGATCAGGCAGAAACTTGAAGCATAAAGAATAAGGCAGAAGAGAAAAAAAGAAGAAACAACACTCAATGACAAACCAGTTCAATAACATGTAACCATTGCTTTCTGTTCAAGGTACATTAATGCAAATCACATTATTGTACAAGCTAACAAGCCATGCTATTACATATATAAATTAATGGAAAGTAATCAAACATCATCCAACATAAGAACTATCACCAAGTGGGTAATCTTGTACAAAGTGATCTAGCAGCATACAAACAGCAATGATACCAAAGCCGTAATGCCTATTTTGTTATGTACTACTGTTTCACATATATAACAGTAAACATGTATATTAGGTGAACTGGAACAGCGCATTTAAAATACTTGTAGATAATTTCAACATCCCATTCAGGTACCTACCAAGCAATATAATTATACATTTGTTAAAAAGAAATGAGCAGTAATAACTGAAAAGGTACAGCTGTATATAATGTAAGCATTAGCTTTAAGCAGACGCTAAGAAATACACAAAGGCAGTTACAACAGTTTGCTAGTCCAATGCAACAACAGAAAAGGACGAATGTGATAAACAAGAGTGGGATTACATGATTCACTGTTTGGATTAGGTGTTTAAGCTTTGCCTGGTGTGATTTCAGTAACAGTTGTTGTTGTGTCTTTCGGCTTTTCCCGGTTAGGGGTCGCCACAGCGGAACTCCGGTCCACTAATGATTGGTAGTTGATTTTTACGTGCCGAGTTACCAGCCCTGAGGCACAACCTTCAATGAAGGTATGCCCATTCACGCATGTCTCCACGCAGAAGACGCTCTAGCTGGGAATTGAACCGGACAGCGTCTTACTGTGAGGCGACAACGCTACCGCAGCACCACCACTGGTGTGATTTCAGTAACAGTATGAGATATATTAACAAAAAGGGCAAATGTCTTGCATTCCATGCCCACACATCATCAGACCCCATAGCAAACTGACCTATGATGGTGCGGGAACACCAGACTCTGTTTTTAAACTGGCAGTGCATCATGGGAGGACAACTGGTCTAAATGTGTAGATGGCCAGGAAAGAGATCAATGAACAAAAGCAATACAATCCACAGTAACAATCCAATGCCTTTAGTACAACTATGAAGTCCTAAATATATACAGTGAAAACATATATACTAGTTAGGACCAAATTCCAGATTACAGCTTCAGCTACAAAACCAATTAGTAAGTAAATATAAACATCCAGTGCCTTAGTAAAATGCACAGGAAAGTACTAATCATGAGCTGTAAAATGTTTGTCTGTATACTTTTAAATGTTCTGTCTGTAACAGTTTTGCTTAGTAAAAAAATTTAGGGCAGGATTTATGGGGACAGAAGAAAGGTAGTGGCAAGGTATTGAAATGTGGGGTGTCCATGATATGCTGCACCAGATTTTACGTACTTAGAGAAAATCTTTAACACAGGATTTTAGGTACACAGGGAAATTCTTTATCTCAGTAAAGATGAAACATACGCAAAGTTTGGCTGTTTTATTACACTTCAGCAGGTCTATTGAGGTTCTTGGAGGGATTTACATGCACTGATGCTACAGTTGGATGCAGTGCTTTGCCTTAGCTGGGAGTCTAATTTGTGCTTACAAGCCTGGCATGATTTCAGTATTTTTTTTTATTCAGAATTTTTTTATTTAAAATTCTAATACCTTTTGGTTTACTAATTTTTTTAGTTGAATTAATTACAGAATTTATAGATTCTAAAGCTTTTATTAAAATTGTTGGTATGTTCATTTGTTATTATTTCAAAATTAATAAAGGAACACGACAAGTTTATCTCCTCTGCCATAGTGATAGCATCATTTGTTAACAGTATTAGATTAAGTAAAAATGTAGAAGTTTTGATGTTAATGTAAATTCTCGAGCTAAGACAAAATTGTTTGCAGATGACATTCTTTTATCCATACAAGAATTAATAATCAATTGATAAACTTACTGAAGAGATTGAAAATTTTAAATTAATTTCTACAATTAAATTTAACCATAGTAAGACTGAGACCATCTCAGTAAACCAAGTAAATACTATTATTAAGAAGAAATATGAATCTGATTGGAAGAAAGAAATTAAATATTTAGGAATAATAATACATTCCAATATTAAGTATGTTTTTCTAAATGTATCAATGCAATATCTTTAGTACATCTCTGGAATGAAGACTGATGCTTATAAAAATGATTACCTAAAATACTTGTATTTATTACAATTGGTTGCTGATTAAAAAGTTGGAAAATCATGAATTTCATTCTTATCACATCCAACAAGACCAAGAAATTTCATACAGGAGTCACATTAGGGTGTGGGAATTTGGAGGAATAAGTTTTCTGGATATAGAATCCTATGCTTTAACAGCAGTCTTTAATGTGGTTTTATTATGGTTAGGTCCTCGGTATTAAAGTCATTAGAAAAGTTTACAAGAACACACAAAGTCTTATCAATGTGTTGATTCAAATAAAATGGAAATTGTGCATTTATATGGTTATTAAAATATTTATTGAAATAATTCTAATGGTGAATTTAGATTATAATTATGATGTTAGCATTAAATTCCTTTAGAAATAACAGCACAAATGAAAATATTTAAGGAAGGACTTAATTTTGCCAAGAGTAGAGTTAGATGAGGCTCAACTAATGTTAACATAGGAGAAGATAAAATAAAAACAGTGATGTATAATCAGTCTTCAAGAATGTCTGCAGGAGCAGATGGTATTCCTGTGGACACTTGAAAGTTAGGAAGGAGGAGAGTGATAAAGATCTGAAGGATTTTGTGTAATAGTATTTTAAAAGAAGGGGGAGCACCAAAATATTGCAAGAAAGCTGTGGTGGCTGTTATTACCTAAAGACAGTAAAGACCTATTTCAGTTTTAAACCAAACTGTTTGTCTATACTTGGTAAAAGAATGACGAAACTGTTGTCAAAATTGATAACTACAGATCAGTGTGTTTTTTGGAGGGGAGGCAAACTTTTGACAACGTTAATTAAACAGTAATGACCCAGAGGGAAGCAGACTATAAAAATATAAAATATACTGCTGCTGTCAGTGGGTCTTGATGTAGAGAAAGTATTTGACAAATTAAGTTGAGAATTTGAATACGGCAATTGATGCATTTGCATTCCCTAATATAATAAGGTAAATTAGGATGATATTTGAAGGATTGGAGGTAAGAATTAAAAGTTCTCTTTGAACAGGGGAACCAGGCAAAGGTATCCTCTTTCCCTTTTGTTACTTGCTTTATATTTAGAGCCACTGGCTAAGAAAATAAGGGTCTTAGAAATGCAAAGATGTAATTGGTATGGTAATCATGAAAAGCTGGCAGACTATATTTTATACCCGATAAATCCAAAAAAGGGCACCTTGAGGTAGTTTCAAGTCTTTTCAGGATATTAAATTAATCAAGGTAAAACAAAGGCTGTAGCCATAAATTATGTACCCACATGTAAATTTCTTCAGCAATACCCATATTTATGGGGACACTATGAAGTATTTAGGCACATTAATTAAAAGGGCTTCTGTATTGCAGCTAAAGATATGCGAGAAGAAACTAAACAGGAGGTATTAATAAAGCTGAGAATCTGGAAGCTCTTGTTTATGGATATGGATAGTAAGAACCAAACAGTGAAAATGTTTTAGTCCCTTTAGATTTTTATGGGTCAGGCACATTGTTATCAACCAGAGGAGAAGTTGTGGATAGTTTATTAATTAAGAGTTGAAGGAATTTATCTGGGAGGGGAGGAAGGCTAGGGTTAAGTGGGTTTAGTTGATACTTCCAATTGAATGATTACCTGATTTGATAGGATATTTTAGAACAACATGGTTAAGACACTCTCTCTGTGTATGTATATGTATGCATATACATACGCGCGCGCACACACACACACACATATACATATCTATATATATATATATATATATATATATATAGGTCTACTTGAGATTACCGAAATCTCAGTAGACCAACAGAACATCAAGGTGAGAAGCATGAAGTTTCACATTGCCGAACTACGAATGCCCGACACTCCAAGCTGAACAGAACAGGAGATCCTCTCATCTGCATGTTGTAGTGCGATCTTGGAGTTGGTATCTGTAAGTAGCAGGGGAGTTGGGGGGTGCAGCTCCCCTGCAAATAACTGGAAAGGTTGAAGTACTTTGGTAACTCACTGAGTACGATACTTCTTTTGGAATGTGTCAGTTTGGAGTGTCATGCATTCATAGTTTGGTAATGTGAATTCGCTAATGTGAAACTTCGTGCTTCTCGTCTCAGTGTTCTGATTGTCTGTCTACTGAGATTTCGGTAATCTCAAGTAGACCCATATATATATATATATATATATATATATATATATATATATATATATATATATATATATATATATATATATGTGTGTTTGTGTGTGTGTAAATATGTATGTATATATATATATATATGTATATATATATATATATATATATATATATATATATATATACACACACACACACACACACACACACACACACACACACACACACACACGGGTCTTCTTCTGTTTCTTGAAAACACACTTTCTCGACAAACAGAAGATCAAACCCAGTTAAGCGAAAGTGCACTATATCGACAATGCACTTTTGCAAAAGCCGGTTCAGCGAAGCACATTTCCCCACTGTAGTGCAGTCTCTGAGTTAGTATAGTTAAGTGTGGGGGGGGGGGCAGGGAGGCTTGCCTCCCTGCAAAATAGTGTTTAAAGTAGTTTTTTTTTCCTGATTCGGTGAATTAGCTTTTGCGAAAGTGCTCTTTTGATGTAGTGCACTTTTGCAGAAGTGGGGTTTTACTTTTCTTCGAGATTATGAAATTTCAATTAAGAAAAGTAAACCTATAGATATATATATATATATATATATATATATATATATATATATATATATATATAAAAAAGGGATGATGATGAAGCATTTGGGGAGTTAAGGAAATAGAGAGAGTGGGATTTTGTATGCCGAACCTTAAGGAGAATAGTGAGCATTCAGAATACTATAGTCGTAGCAGAAAGTATTCTAAGAACTAAGCCAACATGGGAATAGAGAAAGGAGATTGTTACCAATAGGAATGACTGCAAATAGGGGAACAGAAAATAGGCAAGATGGGGTTTTACTGGAGAAAACTCACAAATGTACAAAGGTACTCAGAGCAAATAACTGGGGGGGGGGGGTAATAGGGATGAGGCCAAGAAGATGTTTGAACTGCAGGCTAGAGACTGCCTTTCCTACCAGGGATTGATATCTGACTATAGGCAAAAAGAGGTGTAGGGGAATCCTAAGTAAAAGACCTAGTCTTGTTGAGTAAAAGACTTTTGGCTTTTCCTGGTTAGGGGTCGCCACAGCGAAACTCAGGTCCGCTCATGATTGGCAGTGGATTTTTACGGTGCTGAGTTGCCAGCCTGACGCCCAAACTTCAACGAAGGTACACCCATTCACGCTCGCACCTACCTGCATGTCTTTTAATGTCACTCTACCGCGGGGAAGACATGCAGACTCCACACAGAAGGCGCTCCAGCTGATATTCGATCGGGAGAACCTCTTGCTGTGAGGCGACAATGCTAACTGCTGCACCACCGCAGCTTTTACCTAGTCTTGTCTAGTCTTGTTGAGTATTCAGTTAAATCTAGAACAGAAGCTACTTTTAAAAGGGTTGATTAGTAGGGCATATAAAATATTGCATATCAACTATAAGAATCCTTTTTTTTCCTGTCAGATGATTTAATTAACATTTTAGAATAAACATTGTTCTTATTTTGTTCATCAGTTGATTCTCTTTATTCTGTCAAAGTGCTTGATCTTTTAGAGTCAAGCCTTTTCTTTCTTTACTCAGTAATGAATTCAATTTAGTTTGTCAGAGGGTTTACATTTTTAAAAACAGTACATTTTTTAACTTTAGTTTACAAACCACTTTGTTATAAGTTTTATCACACAGAGATTTTTTTTTGCAAGTCTTTTAATGTAACACCAGCCAAGAACTTTCTTTTCTAAGATGCCCTTTAACTGCCACAATGGCCTACTTTTGTTTTTGGAGCAAGTCTGTGTTTGAGTGCAGAGCAAACATTATTGTTGATATACTAGTTCTTTTGTACTGATGGATCACTACTTGGAAAGTCTTCCTTTTTATTTAGGGGTCTCATACACTTTGTCACAAATTATTGCTCTTCAGATGTCACCTAATACAAATCAGTGCTGTGTACATTGTCACAGTTATTTTTACTTCTGCTCAGGCATCACCCAGTATGGCAGTGTGGTATACAACTTGTTTATTACAACTGCTCCGACAACACCTTATAAATTTCAGTGATGAAAGAATTCCATCTATGAACAACCTCAGGGTTTTGCTGCTAGGAGTCTTAACATGAAACTGCATTCACTGGAAGCAGTCCTCACCTTGGAAGACGGACATTTGTACAGTCACAGAGACCTGGTTCAAGGCAATGGAGAGCACCCCAGCCATGTTGGGCTGCACCTCCTTCCACATGTTCACATCACAAACTGAAAGCATGAAAACTAAAGGAGGCATTGTATCAGTATTCATTAAAATAAATACACCTCCAGATTAGTTAGACAGCATGATTCCCTGGAGATACTTCAGGTGCAATTAACTGTTGGTAGGACATCTTATTCATGTCATTGCCAGTTATTGGACCCCCTTCATGAATCAGGGCACCCACTCTGCCTATTTAGGTCTACATGAGTCTATCAAGATACATACGAACACCATGGTTTTGGGTGACTTTAAGTACCCATCCATTGACTGGGGAAATTTTTCATATGGAAACTCGCTTCCTCGACTTTATTTCCAATGCCTTGGAAGAGCTAGTTGATACCTCCACAAGGGGTGCCAACATCCTGGATCTGGTGCTTACCAATATGTGGGACCACTGTAGCACCCCTACTGTGAGAGGTCTTCTCTGGTGAGATCTGACCACAAATCAATCTCATTCAAAGTTAATATCATACCTGACCATACCTCTCAACCTGGAAACATCAAAAATCTGGACAAAGGCCCATAAAAAATAGGTATAAATCTGTATGCTGCTTAACATAAAACTTGCATACATAATTATGTAAGTCTGCCCACTCCAAAGGAATTGTGGGATACATACCTCTCAACCTCTTAGCGCAATAAATCTGGAAAAGCCTAAAATAATGGGGGGGGGGGGCAGAGGCCCAAAAACTGGGACAGATGTAAAATATTGCTCTAATAAACTTGGAAAGCATTGCTAGAATAACAGATTGTTAGCAAGCATTTTCTAAAAGATATAAAGTCTGTACCTCAAGTGTTCGTCATCATTTAATGACATTAATCCTCAATGATTTGCTAGAAAGCCACAAATTTTATATAGAACAGGCCAAAACAATTGAGCAGTATGATTTGTACCCCTCATTTCATTCAAATACTATGAAAACAAAGTTTATTCTGTGTAAATGATTGTATAAAACATATACAAAAAAAATCAAAGGTGTGAAGCTTTGTATTTATAGTTCAGGATTTATCCATTACTGAACATGCAAACCATATATACAAGTAGAAGTTATCATGCACTACTAAGAACGATTGCACTTCTGAGCCTCCAGTAAATGTCTGTTCTAGATCCATACAACTAATACAAATCTCAGCACCAGAGGTATTCCTAGCCAATGAACAGAATGTATTTCCAACATCTCAAAAAAAAAAAAAAAAAAACTCCAAGCCAGTCAACTTCAGAATCGTTTGCAAACTTCACCTCAACATCCACTTAATATGATCAAAATGAGGCAATACTATTTAATTTAACTAAAAGATTGAGGCAATGTCCATTCCAGACATAGCCAGTCAACTAACTAATACCAAAGCTAAAACTGTAACGAAGCCTGAGTGGCTATATCATGTAATCTCAAAAATATAAGAAACTTTAGAAAGTAGTGATTATCATTAAAGGTTTGGAAATCAGTGTCCCTCTGTATGAACAGTCATTGAAACTGCAACCAAAGTACTTCAGTTTTTTTTCTTTATTCTTACCTGTAGGATCCGGAGGAAGTCAAGCCTCTGAGGCTGGAGAGTTTTCTCATCCCATTTATTATTAAACAGTAAAAGAAAGCAGGATCAGCTTTACAGCTCCTGCTCGCTCTGCTTACTGCCATGTGTGCTGTGCGCTGCTGAGTGCTGATGCAAATAAATGTCCTAGCTAATGAACAGAATGTATATCCAACGTCTCCAAAAAAAAAACAAAAAAAAAACTCCAAGCCGGTCAACTTCAAAATCATTTACAAAGCTCACCTCAACCCAACACCCACCTAGTTAATATATATGATCAAAATGAGACAGTAGTATTTAATTTAATTAAAAGATTGAGGCAATGTCTGTTATGTTTTTTTTTTTTTCTTCTTACCTGTATGAGCCAGAGGAAGTTGAGCCTCCATGGCAGGAAAGAAATTTTCTCATCCTGATTACTGCTGTGCTGTGTTATTTACTGTTCCTGTCTCTGGGTGTCCCTCCAGATCCTCCTGGTCTGGATCTGGGACTGGATGGGAATGGCATTCTTGAATTTCCTGGAGTTGCAGACAGCAGACTCTGGGCATTTGCTGACCAGTCTGGGATTCTTGACTCTACACATAACTTGAACTTGCACTGCAGCAAAAGCCAGCAGCACTTCAGGCAGAATTTAGTTAACTTACTTCTCATTACTTATTAATTAGTAAAAGAAAACAGGATCAGCTTTACATCTTGTGCCCACTCTACTTGCCAATGCTTAATGCTGTGTGTGTGCTGTGTGCTCTTGAGTGCTGATGTGAACAAATGGTCAATCAAAATGAATACTAGTGACTAGACTAGTGAGTATGAATGAACGTAAATACATAAACAAACTTTACAGACAGTCCGAGCCCTATTCCAATAGGCTAGCAGTGGCAGTCTCATTTCTGAAGCTGATGTCATCTTGCTCACCCTGCACGTGATGATGTCAGTGAAATTGAAACTTTAAAAAAATAAATAAAAAATATTCGAAAAAACACCCCCCAGCAATTAAAGGGTCCCCATGGGAATTCGTGGCATCCCATTATTTACACCTCAAAACTGGTAAATACCGAGGAATTTGGTATGGTTGAGAGGTCTGTACCTGACCCCCCCCCCCGTAACACAAACTAAAAAAAAAAAAAAAAAAAAAAAGCCTCCTCCAAAACAGATTATTGTTATTTACAGGATAGTATAAATAGCTTCACTGCACCTCCTCCTTCAGAGGAAAGTGGCAACTATGCAGAGTTCTACACAGATGCTTTATACAAACACCTGAACAACTGCATTGACGCAGCTGTACCAGATGGGGCCAAAACAAGCTACTTGAGGAAGAGCAAACCTGTCTGGTGGTCAACTGCCATTAACAAGCTTTACAATAAGAGGAAGAAATTGCTGTCTGAGTAAGAAGGAGCAAGCCCCAAATTGGAAACACTCCCTCCTCAGCTTAAACAAGCAAATAAGACTCATTGTAAAGTCCTCCAAAGCTAATTATGAATCCAAACTAGCTTCCTTAACTAAGGACAACCATAAAGTGTTTTTAGTTAGATCTGTGACGAACCAAAATGCTGCCAGCCCAGCTAGCTGGAATTTTGTAAATAATTATGTCACTTGAAAATATTAATTTGGTATGTATAGAAATGTGACACTGCCAGCCCAGCTATCTGAAATTTTTTAAATAATGTGTCATTTGTGAATATTAATATGATTCATAGGCATGTCTTACAAATGTAAGATAACTATATGTTATGTGTATATTAAACTACTGCTGCAGAAGTGTGTGTTGAACTGTGTTATGTACTGAGCTTCAAAAATGTAACCATAGTGTACCCTAATGGAGAAGAGCAGAAATGTATATGGACTTATATGCCTATGCAAATGTATGTTTTGATGCTAGAAGCTGGAACATACAGTGTTAACTTGCAAACCCTCAAGAAAATAAGCATAAATTGTTTACAATTCTGTTATCTCTGTTTCAGCTCAGAGCAGACACAATGTCTAAAGCTAGAGGTTTTCCTATTGTCTGGAAATGGAAATTACTAGGTTTCAAATGTAAAAGTGTTAATTATTTTATAACTTCCAGGTCTAGACAAACCTCTGAGAGATGAGATGTTTTAGCGATGTCATCTAGCTGACCCAACAGTAATGTTTGAGACTAATTTAAGAACCATCTCGGAGAGTGAGTCTGTGCATTTTGTATTTATTTGGACCTAGAAACATCCATCTTCAGCAATTCTCATCTGTATTTGCCTTGCTCTGTAATTAAGACTTGGATCATAGTATCTCTGTTACAGATAGGAATATAGTAAGATTAGTTTAGATGTTTTCTGTATTTATAGGTTCATAGGTAGGTGCTAGGGTATTTATAAGCCTAGCCAGAATGTGTTGGCTTTCGCCGCCCCCTTAGATTAGTTTCCTGTGCCTGTGTCCAGCAGAGCCACTGAAGTGATCCCCGGGGTAAACTTTGTTTCCCATCTATTCGTCAAGGTTTCTCTTGAAGAGTGTTAGCGAGGAGCTCTGCCTAATGTAGATTGGAATCTTGTTCCAAAGCATGGGAAGTCTCTGTGACAGGAATCTATCCCTCCAGCACGTCCTATTTATTGTTGTAGTGAGGTTTAGATCCCTAGTGAGTCGAGGAGATAAGCTTTTCTTTAGGTGGAGTATGTCCATCAGTTCTGGGTTGGGCATGGCCTTGTATGTCAGGCAGAGATCACCTCTGACTAGGCAGTATGCAACCAAGTACAGCTGGAGTTTATTCAGTCGAGCTGCATAGAGCATCTGTTTGAGGCCAGTGATCCTCTTGGTGAGGTACTTCTGTGGTCTTTCCAGCTGTTGCAGGTGTCTTGTAAAATACATCCCAAATGGGCATTGTACTATATGATGGGTATGATGAGCGATGAGTAGAGGGGCACAGTGACCTCTTTTGATCTGGATGTGAACCCTTTTGTGATAAGGTGGGCCATGTATAAGGATTTTCTGACCACTTTGGCAATGTGATTATCAAAGGAGAATTTACAATGTGAGACTTGAGACTGTCCTGCAATGTTTTAAAATATTTCCTGTGATTCTGAACTCTGCTGTCACTGTATTGAGTTTGTGGGTACTGTCTTGTGCTTTTCTTATTTATTTTTAAATATATTTAAACCTTTTAATTGTGGCTGGTTTATTTAGAGATATTTAAGCTCTTAGAGTACTTGCATATGTATTTGGTGACACTGTATGGGCCACTCATAAATAGCCTTAAAAGTCTTAGTCACACTTACTATTTGGAGAATGATAACATTACACAGAACTGGTCACCCTTTGGGAGGGGCCTTATCGTTGCTGATGAGTGGTTGGTGGCAGCTGATACTACCTTATAGTCTGGGCAGAAGAGGGCATCGTTAGTGAACCTAGGTCAGCCTTCCCCAGAGTGTCTGTGTGTTTGTATATAAATCCAATCTCAAATTTTGTGTGTGTGTGTGTGTGTGTGTGTGTGTGTGTGTGTGTGTGTGTGTGTGTGTGTGCGTGTGTGTGTGTGTGTGTGTGTGTGTCAGCTACTTGGGCAGGGACATGAAGCACTAGTTGGACAGAGAGGGTGCTGGTGGTTTTGGCTTGACCACTCAGCTGAGAACTTAATCCTAATGCTGTGCCAGTGGGGAGTCTTACTGGGGAGCTGCAGAAAGACGGAGAAACCAGCCCCAGACTGACTGTGATCTCTGTGTCCTCTTAAGGGAAATTGTACTTTACTGTGTGTGTACTTGTCATCCTGTCAATGTGCACGTCCCTTACTGGTGTTAGTGGTTAGGATTGAGCCTCTTTGATTACTGGGCCAGTGTAGGGGTGTCACATATTAATTATTTGGCAGTGATGGGATAGCCGCATCACGTATTAATTGGTTGATAGTGATGAGTTTGCCACATCACATGTTAATTGGCTTGTAGTGGTGTGGATATTCTATCCTGTCTGCAGTGGTCACTGAAGGTGTTTGTATTCTTAATCAGCCACACAGTGAACATTCAGAGTTCATATCACAATTGTTTTATTTTGTTTGTTAGCTTAGTCAGGGAGAGCAGGCAAGCATGTCAGCAGAGGAGTATGGGAAGCTGACAAGGAGCCTGTTGGCTGAAATGTGTCAGGCTAAAGGACTGGTGCATCCCAACCTGACTAAAGCAGACATGATTGCAGATTTTGTCACAGCTGCATCGCAAAATGGCAACCACAAGGACAATCTGACTGGCCATGGAGATGTGCATCTCTCAGAAAATGGACAGCTCAACTTTTCCACAGATGACTTAAAAATCCGTATGGAGTTAGAGACTTGAGTTGGAGTCCAAGCGTTTGAAAGTAAAAGCAGCAGAGAGAGACTGAGACATCTGGAGGCTGAGAAAAATAAGATACTGCAACATCTGAAGGCTAAGAAAAATGAGAAATGACGTGTGCAGGCTGAGGAGAATGAGAGGCAGAGGCAATATGAAAGAGAGATGACTCTTCACCAGAGTCATGGAGGTAATAGGGAAGGGAGTAACTGAACCCCAGAAGCAAAAAAGGTCAGTACATTTCTTCCACAATTTACAAAGGGGGATAATTTTGGTAGTTTAATTCATATGCTCGAGAGGATATGTAAACAGTATAATGTTGACCAAGGGCTCTGGGTATGGTTCATGATCCCCCTTACTCCATGATAAAAGCTGTATCTGCTCTTTCCAAATTATCTGATGCTGATTGTTTAAATTATAATGTTGTAAAGAACGTTGCTAGAATTTTTTTAAGTTAACACATGAAGCTTATAAGAAAAAGTTTTGTGAGCATAGACGCAAGGCAGATGAAAGTATGTGTGAATATGTTGCTGAATTAAGCACTTATTTTCATAGGTGGGTGAGTGGATGTCAGGTCATCACTTTTGAAGGGCTGGCAGGCCTTTTGGTGAGGGAGCAAGCCCTTAGCACTTTGCCTGAGGACATGAGAATCTAGTTAACTGATAAGACAATGCACTACTGCATATGAGTTGGGGAAGAAGGGAAGACCTTTACCTAGCAAGCAGGACTTCACTGCACAGGAAAGGGACACCCAGTGCTGCTCCTGGGTCTAAGGGAACCCATGGTGGGCAGCCCAGACTGCCCCAACAGAGTCCGCCAGTAGCGGGGGAAGCCACTAGTCCAGTTACACATCCAGGACCTAGGGTTAAATATTTTAAATGCAACCAGTGGGGCCATGTAGCATATAGATGTCTACGGAGGCAAAGTGGGGAACAAAAGGTGGAAGAGCCAGTAAATGGGAAATGACAAAATGGCAACAGTAGATTGTCTTGAGACAACAAGGGTACTAAACTACCACCCTGCAGATGTCCTGATAGGGAATGATTTTGAAAATGCAGTATCGTGTTTACATGCAGTTAGGCTTGGAGACAAGCATGTAGGTTTGGTAGCCTGGGGGAGACCCAGACAGACCGCACACTTGCAGGCAGGACTGGTGAGGTGGTTACTTCAGAGAGGGAACTTCCCTGTAGCAGTAAGACTGTAGGTTAGCTACAGCTGCTTCTGGGTAATGATGTTTCTGTGGACAGAGGGAATGGAAGGGCAGAGGTGAGTAGTAGTATCCAGGCTGATGGGCACTGCTGTCAGAGGATATCAGACTTCCTGTGGAAGGGGAGCTGGGAAGGGTTACAAAGAAAGAGTTGATACAGGCACAGCTCTCAGACCCTACATTACAAGGCCTGAGGGGAGGTAGCTAGTGAGGCACCTGATTCTCAAGGGAAAGGGGAATCTGTATACTGGGACAAAGGGTTACTGTATAGAGAGTGGACCCCCTAGGGAGGGCAAGAGTGTGAGAGAATACAGCAGTTGGTAGTGCCCATAGACTACCATCTGGCACTTCTAGCCATAGCTAGCGAATGGACCCCCCCCCCCCGAGGGAGGTCTAGAGTGTGAGAGAATACAGCAGTTGGTAGTGTCCAGAGCCTACTATCTGGCACTTCTAGCCATATCCCATGATATTCCCTTTGCAGGTCATATGGGCATAAAATGTACAAAGAGATGTATTATGTAGAACTTTTATTGGCCTGGGATTTCCAGAGATGTAACAGGGTACTGCAGGACCTGTGAGCAGTGCCAAAAGGTAGACGAGGCAGGATACAAGCTGAAAGCTCCTTTGATGCCTTTCCCTGTGATTGAGGAGCCATTTCAGAGGGTAGCTATGGATGTTGTGGGGCCTCTGAGTACCCCAAGTTCAACAGGGAAAAAGTATATCCTAGTCGTAGTAGATTATGCTAACAGATACCCTGAGGCAGTGTCTCAGTCCTCCATTAAGGCAGAAAAGGTGGCAAATGCTTTGCTAGAGATTTTCAGCAGGATATGTTTCCCAAAAGAAATACTGACTAACAGAGTTGCCAATTTCATGTCAGTCCTGCTGGCTCGTCTGTGGACGTACTGTGGGGTGAAGCACCTAAACACCACCCCCAGACTAATGGTCTTGTTGAGAGGTTAAACTCTACACTCATGACCATGCTACGGGCATTTGCAGACCAGTTTAAGAGGGACTGGGGCAAATATTTGCCCCATCTGTTTGCTTACAGAGAGGTGCCCCAGGAATCAACAGGTTTTTCACTCTTTCAGTTGCTGTATGGGTATAGGGTGATGCGGAGTCCAGATTTAATTCGAGATGAATGGTAAGGTGAGTGTGAATCTCACAAGGAGTCTGTTGTAGCATACATCCTAAACCTCAGGACAAGGCTCAGAGAACTCGTGGGCTTGGCCAGGAGAACCTGGCAGAAGCCAAACAGCAGAAAAAGGTCTGGTATGAAAGGAATGCTTGAGCTAGAGAGTATGCTGTAGGGCAGCAGGTGGCAGGGGTACACATTTTACCATGTTAACATAATGAAACCTTACCATGAGAGGGAGGCCATTGTGCTGAGTATTTGCAGTGGATTGCAGGAGGAGTCTGGAGGGAATCTATGGCTACAGGTAGCCAGCCAGGAAAATCCCAGATTACTATGGTGGAGCCTAGGGTTGCAGGCATGTGATGGGACAGTGCATCACTGTACTGGGGTAGGCAATGCCAAGGCAGCTAGAATATCAAGACAGGGAATGGTGTAAGTTATTACAAGGTAGGCTCAACCCTCTCAAGCAATGTTTCTCAATGGTTACTTGAAAACTAGCTTGAGTTCTCATGGGGGAAAATTGTGACAAACCGAAATTAATATGGTTTATATAGAAATGTGACACTGCCAGCCCAGCTATCTGGAATTTTGTAAATAATCATATGTCATTTTTGAATATTAATATGATCCATAGGCTTGTCTTACAAATGTAAGAAAACTATATGGTATGTGTATGTTAAACTACTGGTGCAGAAGTGTGTGTGTTGAATTTTATGTTATGTACTGAGCTTCAAGAATTTAACCACAGTGTACCCTGCTGGAGAAGAGCAGAAATGTATATGGACTATATGCCTATGCAAATGTATGCTTTGATGCTAGAAGCTGGAACTTGCAGAATGAACTTGCAAACCCTCAAGAAAATAAGTTGAAATTGTTTGCGGTTCTGTTCTCTGTTTCAGCTCAGAGCAGACACAATGTCTAAAGCTGAAGGGTTTCCTATTGTCTGGAAACAGAAATAATTACTAGGTTTCAAATGTAAAAGTGTTAATTGTATTATGACTTCCAGTTCTAGGCAAACTTCTGAGAGAAGTATTTTTATAGAGAATTGGTAAATCCTGTTGGTATCTGTTTTAGTGATGTCATCTAGCTGATACAGCAGTAATGTTTGATACTAATTTAAGAACCATCTCAGAGAGTGAGTGTGTGCATTTTTTATTTGTCTTTGGACCTAGAAACATCCATCTTCAGCACTTCTCATCTGTATTTGCCTTGCGCTCTAAGTAAAACTTAGATCATAGTATCCGTCTTAGAGATAGGAATATAGTAAGATTAGATTAGATGTTTTCTGTATTTATGTGAGACTGTCCTGCAATGTTTTAAAATATTTCCTGTGATTCTGAACTCTGCTGTAACTGTGTTGTTATTGAGTATTGTCTTTTGCTTTTATTATTTATTAAATATATTTAAACCTTTTAATTGTGGCTAGTTTGTTTAGAGATATTTAAACTCTTAAGAGTACTTGCATATGTATTTGATAGTGTATGGGCCACTCCTAAATAGCCTTAAAAGTCTTGGTCACACTTACCATATGGATAATGGTAACATTACAGAGTAGAATTGGGTCACCCATTGGGAAGGGTCTTATAGTAGCTGATGAGTGGTTGGTGGCAATTGGTACTACCTTAAATATGTAATCAAAAATTACGAACAAACTAATAAAAAAACAAATTTGGCCAACCAGGAAGATAATGCACCAACCAAAATAATAACCGGACTTCCAAATATGAAATAATACACTCTTTAATCAACCGCTTTCGTCTCCGAATTCGGATTTATCTTGATAAAGTCTCCGAATTCAGAGACGAAAGCGCTTGATTGGAACATTTTACTACATTTCTTTCTTTTTTGTGATTAAAGAGTGTATTATTTCGTATTTGGAAGTCCGGTTATTATTTTGGTTGGTGCACTATGTTCTTGGTCAGCCGAATTTGTTTTTTTTACCTTAAACCTGTGCCAGCCTTCCCCAGGAGTGTCTTTGTGTGTGTATATAAATCCAGTGTGTGTGTGTGTGTGTGTGTGTGTGTGTGTGTGTGTGTGTGTGTCAGCTACTTGGGAAGGGACACGAAACACTAGTTGGACAGAGTGTGTGCTGTAGATTTTGGCTTGACCACGTGGCTGAGATCTTAACCCTATAGCTGTCCCATTGGGGAATCTTATTTGGGATCTGGAGAAAGAGGGAGAAAACAGCCCCAGACTGATGCTCTTAAAGGAAATTTTACATTACTGTGTGTGTACTTGTCATCCTTCCAATGTGCACGTCCCTCACTGGTGCTAGTGATGAGGATTAAGGCTCCTTGATCACTGGGCCAGTGCAGGGGCATCAAAACATCTATAACCTAAAAAGAAAGGCTTAGATTTGTGCTGAACTGGAAGTTATAATACCACATATACCAAGCCTGTGGATATTGCTAACCTGTTAGCTGACAGGTTCTGTAAAAGCTTCACTTCCCCTTTCCCACCACACTTATCCCAAGATATCCATACCACCTGCCCTCTCCCCTGTATCTCTAAAGAGCAGGTCGTGAATGACCTCTTTAAGGTCAAAAACACATGAGACCTGATAACATTCCAGTGTTCTACATGGGCTCAAACAAGAATTAACAATACCATTGGTACTCCCCTCAGGCATAGTCTAAGCACTGGCTTCATCACAGCTGAATGGAAAAAGGCCACCGTTTTCCCCTTGCACAAAGGTGGTGCTTCTACTGACCCGGGAACTATAGACCTATTAGCCTGACTAGGCTTATCTGCAAGTCTTGGGGAGAATCATAATGGACCTTGTCGGTAACTTCAAACACTTGACTCTACTCAATTTGGATTTGTCAAAAGGAGATTTTGCCTGTTAAACCTGGTTGACTTCTTCGAGATGGTCACCAAGGCCCATGATGAGGGGAAATCTGTGCACACAGCCGACCTAGACTTAGCCAAGGCTTTTGATACTATCCCCCACTCAGACATAATTGACAAACTCACACAGCTAGGTATCAACCCCACAGATCATTAGATGGATTGCTAACTAGCTCACTGATAGAGCCCATATAAGTCAAATAGGGAATCACCTCCAACAGCATACCTGTAACCAGTGGTGTTCCACAGGTATCAGTCCTGGGACCTCTGCTGTTTGGAATCTGTTTCTCCGAAGTGCAAGCTAAAACTAAAGGTCTGTGACTGACAAAGTTTGCTGATGACTGCAAACTTGGAGTGGTCATAGAATTTCCAAACAATATGAGCATCCTACAAGATGGTCTTACACAAACAAATGACTGGTGCCAAAGTCATGGCCTTAAACTCAATGCAAAAAAATGTATTATCCCTTTTGGTAAGACTGATGCTGTTAACTACCACATCAGTAATACCACCCAAAGTACACACTGAGTGGTGAGAGACCTGTGCACACAGGTTGGCAACAACCTTACCTTTGATCACCATGTCTCCACAGTGGTAAGAAGGGCATTATGTATTGCTCATCTCATAAGTAAGGGCATTGCCTCCAGAAAAAAGAAGTTCTAACTTCCTTGTAATCTTCCCTCATCAAGCCAACAGTAATTGAGTACAATGCCCCTTTTGGCATGTACTTTTCCAAGCACCTGCAGCAATTTGAGAGACCACAAAGGTTCCTCACAAGGAAAATTCAAGGTTTTCAGCATCTGTCCTATGAGGACCGTCTGAAAGCACTGTCACTTTATTCTGTGTCATACAGACTGCTCCAAGGTGATCTCTACCTTGCATATAAGGCAATTTTTGATCCTGCTTTATTACAAATGATACATATCCATAAGTCAAATGGTACAAGGTTTCCTTGCTCTCATGGCTTTAACCTGGGATGTGACATTAATAGAACCTGCTGGAGGGACAGATTTACCTCCCAGAGGTTAGCACACCTTTGGAACAGACTTCCGGTTCATGTCAAGCAGAGCACCTCATTAGCTGTCTTCAAATGCAATCTGGACGATTGGATGGGTAACCGTAAATTCACCCCAGGGGTTCCACTTATGTTCCTCTTGGACAGGGATGATAGGTGCTGATTGTGGAAGTAAGGGTAAAATTTGACTAGACTTGTAAGGGCCATACAGTACCCTCCTATGATCTCATGTTTAAAGATTCACATTTTCAGTGTTTTCCAGACACTGCACACCACGTTACATTTATTTCTTAGAAAGCAAGGTTTAAGGCTTTTATGCACAGTTATCAGCAGTTTCTACGAAATAAGTACCATCTCTTTCCAGAAAGCATTGATCAGCAGTGATGTTCACTTTCTTAAGACACAGGAAAATTCATAAATGCAGGAAGTGTCTGGCTCAGATAAACAGTATACCTTTCCACTTTTGCAGCCCACCGTACTCTGAATTTGCTTCAGTCAGTCTGATCATGGTTAAATTGGGTCCCTAGGATGGGTAATAGAATGCCTTCCACCCACAGTCATACCAGTATTGCATTTCAATGCTCTCTGTCCCATTGCACATACTATTTTCTTTTTTAACATTCACAATGATCATAGAGACATGGATTTCATTTAAAGCTATTACTTTAAAATTTACAGAAAAATACTGACATCCACAAGTTAAAACAAAACACTCTAGGTGAAATCATACTTGGCATACTCAGTGATAAACTTCTCTTCCCTTTAAACTCACATTCTAGCAATTCATTAATCTTCAGGACATGTGCTGGGACTCAGTCAAATAACATATAGTTAAGCACTAATTACAGTCTGTGTAAAGAATACAGGAATTGAAATGACAAATGTGCAATGCATTTGCTAACAGTTTGGGACAGACCACTGGATGCAAGTGTCCCATTTACAACTGTAGTCGAGGAGTAATGTCTGGTGAAATGACTTTCTTAGGCAACTGGAAGCTTATGGAATCAAATCATGCACTGCAGAAGCAAACACAGGAGGACTATGGCTAACCAAGTTCGCCGATGACTGCAAACTGGGAGCCATAATTGACTCTCTGGCTGACACAGGCATTCTCCAAAAGGGCCTTTCTGAGACAGACATCTGCTGTCAAAGTCATGGTCTCAAGCTAAATGCCAAAAAATGCATAGTCACCTCATTTGGGAAAAATAAAACACCCATGAATTACCACATAGGTTCATAGATTCATAGGTAGGTACTGGGCATATATTAGCCCAGCCACATGTGCGGTATTCACCTCCCCTTTGGTTAGTTCCCTAGGCCCTTGATCTAGCAGCTAGTACTCTTGGCTCCTATCTAGTAGAGCTGTTGGTATGATCCCTGGTGTGAACTTTCTGTTACCCATCCACTCGTCGAGGTTCCTCTTGAAGAGTGAGGGGCTCTGTCTTATGTAGATCAGGATCTTATTCCATAGCAAGGGAAGTCTTTGCGAAGGGAATCTATCCCTCCAGCATGTTCTATTCATTGTTGTGCTGAGATTTATATCCCTAGAGCGTGTAGCTCGAGTAGATTTGGTTTTGCTAAGATGGAGCATGTTCAACAGTTTTGGGTTGGACATGGCTCTGTATGTTAGACAGAGATCGCCTCTGAAAAGGTGGCATGCAACAGAGAAAAGCCTTAATTTTCTCAATTGTACTGCATAGGGCAACTGTTTGAGGCCAGTAATCCTCTTAGTGAGGTACCTCTGTGGTCTCCAGCTGCTGGAGATGCCTAGCCAGGTACATTCCAATTGGTGCATTGTACTCAATAATGGGTCTGATGAGGGAAGAATAGAGGGGCACCACTACATCCTTAGATCTTGATGCAAATCCTTTCGTGATCAGATGTGTCACATAGAAGGATTTTCTAACCACCTTGGCAACATGGTTATCAAAGGAAAGCTGACCATCTGCTTGGGTCCCTAGATCCCTTATTACTTCTTCAGATTTCAGGGGGTTACCTCCTATGTGGTAGTTCGCGGGTACTCTGTTTTTTTCAAAGGAGATTACTATGCATTTTTTAGCATGTAGCTTGAGATCATGACTTTGACACCATACATCAGTCTCATTAAGGCCCTTGTGGAGGATATCCATGTCGGTCGGAGACTCTGTTATAGCACCCAGTTTGCAGTCGTCCGCAAACTTGGTCAGCCACAGCCCTTCAGTTCTTGCCTGTATTTCTGAGAAGTATATGCCAAACAGGAGGGGCCCCAAGACAGAGCCCTGAGGCACACCACTCGTTACTGGTCTGGATTCGGACATAGATCCCGCTACTCTTACTTTGTGGGATCTGTCTGAGAGCCAATTTGCGATCCATCTTGTGACGTAAGGGTTTATGCCCAGGTTGGTGAGTTTATTAATAATACCCGAATGGGGAATGGTGTCAAATGCTTTAGCAAGGTCAAGGTAAGCCATGTGTACCTCCTTTTCCTTATCTATAGCCTGAGTAACTGTCTCAAAAAAGTCCACCAGGTTCAGGAGGCATGATCTGCCCTTGACGAAGCCGAACTGTGTGGGGTCAAGTGTTTGGAGGTTCCCAATCTCTCCATTTATGAGTTCCATAATGATTCATTCCATTGCCTTACAGATCAGACTGGTCAGGCTTATTGATTGGTAGTTCCCAGGGTCGGTTGTGGGCCCACCCTTGTGCAGCGGAACCACCATTGTTGTGCGCCATTCTATGGGCACATATCCTGTCGAGAGGCTGAGACTGAACAGGGTATTCAGATGCGAGGTTAATTCATTTTGGAGCTTGTGTATAACGCAGTCCGGGACACCATCTGGTCCCATGGAGGCAGTGTTTTTAGCTTTAGATAGAGCCTTATTAGCTAACGTATCAGTAATAATTGGAGTTGCACAATCCCCTGGAATAGTAATAGGCCCAGTAGGTGGTGGTGGGGGGGGGGAATTTGCACTGAACCTGTCAACCAAGATGTTGGCAATGTCAGTGGGGGTCAGTATATTTTGTTCCATTTTGTACTAGCTCAGAACAGACCTGAGCGTTGCCATTTAGGTTTTTGACGTAACCATAGAAGGTCTTATGGTTATCCTTGGCATCCTTGGCAACTTTCTTTTCGAAATTGGCTTTAGTTGACTTGATGAGGGCCCTCAATTTCTTACTAATGCTGATCAGGGATGATTTTTCTACTTGAGATCTGGCCTTTTTTTTGTATAAGTCTCCTCCTTTTATTGTATAGTTTGTTTATGGCCAGGGTCCACCAGACTGGTTACTTCTTGCTTGAGGAAGGAGTCTTGGTTTTATTTGGGATAGCACGGTCCATGCAATCCTGAAGATCTATATAAAGTGCCTTGGTGTAGCATTCTGCATCCTGGATATCCTTATCCTTCTGCAAGGGAATAGTGAAGCTTTCCACTTCTGATGCAAGTAGTTTGAAGTTTGCTTTGGAACGCTTTTTTACAATGGTTTCTTTGACTGGGGGAGGTGGAGAGGTGAGGATGTCCAGGGTCATCAGTTTGTGGTCTGATCTGACCAGAGAGGGAGTGATAATGGGTGTGGTACAATGGGCGCCCATATTTGTGATGACTAAATCCAATATGTTGTCCCCTCTAATGGGAGAACATACCAGTTGTTCAAAGGCATTTGAATTTATAAATTCTATGAACCGCTGGGCATAGGAGTTAGAACTTTGGTAGTTTGCCCAGTCTATACCAGGGTAGTTGAAATCACACAAAATGATGGTGTTCGGTAGGACCTTTATATTTTCCAATGCTTCAAGGAATGCTGAGTGAGCATCTTGGAACATGGTGGGCAATCTATAACAGGCTATGACTTGAAATGTGGTTTTTCCTGCTGATAGTTGCGCATGGATGATCTCTGGGGCATCATGCTGTGCCACTAACCTGGAGATGTGGGTATCCTTGATGAATATGGATACACCTCCGCCCTTTGTACTGTGATCCGGTAACTTAGGCCGGAAGGTATGATATGAATTGTAACCTGGTAGTGCTGTGGTGCTCTCTGGAGCCTTGAACCAGGTTTCCGTCACTGCACAAACATCGATTTTCTCCATACTGAGGAGTGCCTCGAGTGTGTGCATTTTGAGGTTGAGACTTCTGGCATTGTGTAGCATTACCCTTGGTTTGTGGTTACCTGTGCTGGTTATGGTGGTTGGTTTGTCCTTTGAGCCTTGCCTAAAAAAGGTACTATGGGGACGGCAAGAGCCTTGGCCAGTATTTAAAAGTCTAGGGGTGAAAGGTGCAAACCATCTCTGGCGAAACAGCGAGGCTTGTCTATCGTGTCATCCCAGGCAGACAGACACTGGCTCCCCTTAGAATGACCCCAGAAGCTTAGCCAATTGTTGAAATTGATCATTTTGTCTTTGTATTGTGGTATCATTCTAGGTGAAGGTAGTATGCTACTCAAGGTCAGGGTCATACCAGCTTGGGCTACATGATCAGAGAGCTCTTCAATGTCTTTTTTCATGTAGTCCAGGGAGGTACGTCTTAGATCATTCACACCAACATGAACAATGACAGCGTCATACTTGTACTTGTTCTGGAGTGACCTAAGTGCCTGTGTTATGTGGCGGATCCTAGCACCCGACAGGCAGCTGACAGTAACCTTCTCCTTGTTCAGCCTGGTGAGTGGAACATCTGTGTGCCTTACTATAGAGTCTGCTATTACTAGCATGTTGGGTATGGTGTTTCAGTATTCGAAAGCCTAGGGGTGACAGGTGCAAATCATCTCTGGCAAAACAGCGAGGCTTGTCTATCGTGTCATCCCAGGCAGACAGACACTGGATCCCCTTAGAATGACACCAGAAGCTTAGCCAGTTGTTGAAACTGATCATTTTGTCTTTGTATTGTGGTATCATTCTAGGTGAAGGTAGTATGCTACTCAAGGTCTGGGTCATACCAGCTTGGGCTACATGATCAGAGAGCTCCTCAATGTCTCTTTTCATGTAGTCCGGGGAGGTACATCTTAGATCATTCACACCAACATGTACAATGACAGCATCATACTTGTACTTGTTCTGGAGTGACCTAAGTGCCTGTGTTATGTGGCGAATCCTAGCACCCGACAGGCAGCTGACAGTAACCTTCTCCTTGTTCAGCCTGGTGAGTGGAACATCTGTGTGCCTTACTATAGAGTCTCCTATTACTAGCGTGTTGTGTTGAATATGGTGATGTTCTTCATCTCACATTGCTGCAGTCATAACCTGTGGGTAGTCCGCTGTCCTCGGTCGGCCCGAATACCAAAGTGTTAGGCTGGCGTCGGTCATGGTCGCTCAGATCTGACGCCAGTACGCCGTGGTACTAAAGCGCATGACCGACGCCATATCCTCAGTCTTTCTTGCCGCATGGTCCGAAGCAGAAGCAGCGTTTGCAAGTGCCGTCAAGGCCCTGAAATTTTCGTACTCTGAGTTTCAGACCGAAGACCAAGTTGGGCTAAGTACCCCGTTGGGGAATATTTTTGTCTTTTCTTGCCTCAGTTAGATCCGGATGTCAGAAAAAGTAAATAATTGTATTTCTTGTGGGAAACAGATACCTCATAGGGATTACCACTCTCTCTGTATTCCTTGCTTGGGGCCTGAGCACGACGTAGTCGGATGTCGCTTTTGTGCTAGATTTAATAAGCGCACCATTAAACGCAGGTTAGATTGTGCTAGGCTTGTCTTCGGTAAGCGGTGTAACTACAATATGCCGTCGGATCCTCCGACGCCCGCTACCGCTAAGAAGCGTAAGGAAAAATCGTTAAAGTCCAAGCAGGATGAGTCGTCCGTTACAGACGCCGGTTCTTTAGAAACTACGGTGGAATCTGTGGATCCAGCCGAGGTTTCAGCTGAGTCTCAGGGGGAGCCTTTAATTTTGCAGGATGTGGCCTCTCAGGAGTCGGGTCAGGCTGAGGGGGCCTCTCAGGTCTCTGTAGTCCCTTCTTTGCATAAGATGGTTAGGCCTTCTACTTCTGTCTCTAAGGTACCTTCCAAGGTCAGGCCTGGTTTGTCTTCCTCTGGCGTCAGCCCTAGTTCTGCAGGTTCTGTACCTAAAAAGCATATGCTGAAAATGGCAGAGGATTTGATTACCTTAATCAGGGGTTCTATGCCCCCTCCAGATAAGAGGCCTAGGGTGGAGCCAGAGGTGGAAGGATTGGAGCATTCCTCAGATTACTCGAGTCTTCGGCTGAAGACATTCAGGATTTTCCTCCTTATTCTGATTCAGATGCAGAGGATTCTAGTCCTTCTGCTTCCTCCAGAGGATTTTTTTTTTCTGAAACCCTGCATTCCATGAGGGAGCATTTTAAGTGGGAAGGTCAGGATTTCTCAGATTCTCGAAAGAGTCTTAGGGAATTTTTGTTTTACCACAGCATAGGCCCTTGGCTATACCCCTGTTTTGGATGATGTTCAGGATGTTTTCTCTGAAGCTTCCCTTAATCCTGATTCTTTGCCTCCTGCCCCGGTCAAGCCAGACAGGTATTACAGAGTGCCAGAGGCTCATAAATATTTGTATAAGAGCCCAAGAGCTGACCCGGAAACTATTAGCCAGGGACCTAAGGGTGTCAGGGCTTCTGTTGTAAAGAATCCAGTTCCTATGGATAAAGATTCTAGAGCTTTGGATAGGTGGGGTAAAAAGTGTATACCTCTTCCACTCTAGCAATGAGGGCTTTGAATTGCCAGTTTCATATGCTGAAGTACCAGAATTTTCTCCTAAGTCAGTTAAAATCTAAGGTAGATGCTTTGGCAGAGGGCATAGAGTGTAAGGAATTGCAGGATTTAGTTCATGCCTCTGATCAGGTGGGTAAGCATTCTTTGCAGTGTGGTTTTGATGCTCTTCAGGCTTCTTCCAGGGTGGCTGCCACTGGATCAGTTATTCGTAGGCACGCCTGGCTTAAGGATCAGAACTTGTCAGAGCATGTTAAAGCTCAAATTTTGAATGCTCCCCTTCAATCTGAAGTTCTGTTTGGTTCTCCTGTGGAGTCAGTTGTGAAGAAAATGGAAGACAAAGCTAAGTCTATGCAGACAGTTAAGGATTTTTTACAGGTGCAGCCCCCTAAGTTTAGCAGAAATTGGCCTACTAAGGGATGGGCTTATCCTTCTTCTGATTTACAGTCTAGGGGCAGATCTAGACATGGTAGGGGCAGAGCTCATGCTCAGGGTTCTTTCAGGCCTAGGACGTGGAGTTCCCCTGCACAATCTTCAGGTGAGGGTAGGGGTCAGCCTTTTCGTAAACAGACCCAATGACCTGTATCTCCAGCTGGCAGATCCCTCCTGTCTGGCAGCTCCTCTGGGAGGAAAGTTGGCACTTTTCAGGCAAAATTGGCTTTTAGTCACCCAGGACAAATGGGTGTTGGACATTATAGACCGAGGCTACAAGTTTTATTTTCACACCTTGCCTCCTTTCAAAGGCATGCCAGACGTTCCTCCTCAGCAAAAGTTGGAGGCTCACAAACAGATTTCTTTACTTTTAAAAATGGGGGCTATCCAGGGGGTCCCTCCGTCAGAAGTGGGCCTAGGATTTTATTCTCGCCTGTTTTTGGTACCAAAGAAAGGAAACACTTGGAGGCCAATTCTGGACTTGTCTATTCTCAACACATACCTGGACATTCCCAAATTCAAGATGTTAACTTTGCAACAGCTTCTGCCTCTGCTAGGCAAAGATCACTGGATGGTAACTCTGGATCTCAAAGAGGCTTATCTTCACATTCCTATCAGGCCCAGCTGCAGGAGGTTCCTGCGTTGGCTGGCACTTTTCATTATCAGTTCTCTGCATTGCCCTTTGGCTTATCTACTGCGACCAGGGTGTTCACAAAAAGTCCTGGCCTCGGTGATAGCCTTCTTAAGACTAAGGGGAATACAAATTTATCCTTATTTGGACGATTGCCTGATTCTTGCTCAAGACAAAGTCAAGTTACTTCACCATCTTCAGTATGTTATGACAGTGTTAAGGTGCCTAGGGTATTCTGTGAACGAAACAAAGTCCAGTCTAGTACCCTCTCAGGACATGTGCTTTCTGGGTGTGAGACTGAACACAGCCTCTCAGATGGCGTTTTTGACCCCGGACAAACAAAAAAATCTTGCCCTTTACTTCCAGCAATTATCTCTACGGTCCAGGCTGACTGCAAGGACAGTCCTTCAGGCCTTGGGGTTCATGGCATCTTGTATTCTGGTGCTTCCCAATGCCAAACTGCATATGAGGAAGCTACAATGGTATCTCAAAAGTGTATGGACTCAACACTGCCACGATTTGGACACTGTCATTCAGATAATACCTTGCATCCAAAGGGAATTCTTGTGGTGGGCTCAGGAATGTCACCTAAACAAGGGACTCTCTGTGACCCGACCAGAGGCGAGTCAGATCTCAACGACAGATGCCTCAGACATGGCTTGGGGAGCACACTTCAATGGGAAATGGGTTCAAGACACGTGGCCTCCCAGACTACAACATTTGCATATCAACATGAAGGAGATGTTAGCAGTCCAATGTGCCCTGATGGCCTTCAAGGATCTACTTCAACCAGGACAGGTGTTGATTCAAACAGACAACACAACAGTCATGTGGTACATCAACAAGCAAGGGGGAACCCATTCGCACCCTCTTTGCAGACAAGCTATGATTTTGTGGGAGACTGCTCTCAGTTTGCACCTCACTCTTCAGGCAAGGTTTCTGCCGGGAGCACAGAACTCCTTAGCAGATGTTTTGAGCAGACAGATGGTGGATCCCCACGAGTGGAAATTGGATCCTCATGTATTTCAACAGTTGACGGTGGCTTGGGGAACTCCAGACATAGATCTGTTCGCTTCTCCACTAAATTTCCAGCTGCCAAAGTTTTGCACAAAGCTGTTTCACCCAAAAGCTTGGAAAGTGGATGCGCTATCATTCAGTTGGAACAACCTTCACGTCTATGCCTTTCCTCCTCTGCCTCTTCTTCCCAAGGTGCTCTTGCAGGTCAGACAGGACAAGCCTTTCATGATTCTAATAGCTCCAGATTGGCCACGTCAGCACTGGTACCCTCTGCTGAGGAGTTTAGTACGGGAGCCTCCTTGGCCTTTGCCATCAGTTCCACACCTTTTGTCCCAGGCAAGCAATCATTTACGCAATGTCAGGATACAGTCCCTGCATCTGACAGCTTGGCATATTCTGTTTTAGACCCTGGGGGGTCGCAGCTTCCTCAACAAGTTTTGAATGTCATTTTGGAGGCCAGACGGCCTAGTACCAGGAAAGTTTATGCTGATAAATGGAGGAGACTTTTTCTTTGGAGCAAAACAAAGAGCTTTGATGTCTCTGTGCCTAATTTGAGTGTTTCACTTTAGTATCTTACAGAATTATTAGACAAGGGTTTGTCTTTCTCCTCTGTAAAAGTTCATGCTGCAGCCATTTCTGCTCACTATGACTGTGACCCTCCTTTATTCTCTCACCCTTTGTTTAAGCAATTTCTTAGAGGGCAAAAACATAAGACCCCACGTAGAGCTCCTACTCCTTCCTGGGATCTCAATTTTGTGTTGGAAAAGCTCACTTTACCTCCTTTTGAACCTGCAGCTACTATGGAGTTGAAGTTTTTGTCTTGGAAGACTGCTTTTTTGTTGGCCATTACGTCTGCTAGAAGGGTATCTGAATTACAGGCTCTAATGGCAGTTGAACCCTTCTTGATATTTCATAAGGATAGGGTCTCCCTCCCTACTAACCCTACTTTTATGCCTAAGGTTGTTTCTAATGTGGCATTAAACCAATCTATTCATTTGCCTACATTTTATGCTGATCCCCAAAATAAAGGGGAAAAAAATTTGCATTCTTTGGATATTCACAGGCAGTTGCGTTATTATTTGAGCAGAACCAAAGGGTTCAGGCAGTCTCAACAGTTGTTTATTTCTTTTGCTTTGGGTTCTCAGGGGAAACCTGTTTCAAAACAAACTATTTCTAAGTGGATTGGCCATTGTATTGCTTTTTGTTATTCTCATCATGGTAAGGAGGTTCCAGCTGGAATCAGACCTCATTCCACTAGGGCGACTGCCACTTCTACTGCTTTTGTAAGGGGAGTAGCTACTAAAGATATTTTGGAGGCAGCCACTTGGAGTTCAGTGCACACTTTTTCTAAACATTACCATCTCCCTCTTTATTCCAAATCTAGGGCTGGGTTTGCCACTGCAGTTTTACAGGGCATGTTAGCAGCTCCCAATGTTTTATGATTTTGCCAACCTCCCTTTACCTTTGCTTTGGGATTCTACCCACAGGTTATGACTGCAGCAATGTGAGATGAAGAACATAGTACAGTTTTGTACCTACCATAAATGTAGATGTTCGAAGATCCACATTGCTGCAGTCCAATTCCTCCCTCCTTCCCCTCTGTAGTTTGGGGTGGTTGTGTGGTTTGTGTTGTAAATATTGTTTCTACATGGGTGATTGGGTGTTTTTCCATTTTTGGCTATGGCCTTTCTTTTTAAGGCCTTCTGACATCTGGGGCAAGAAAGACTGAGGATATGGCGTCGGTCATGCGCTTTAGTACCACGGCGTACTGACGTCAGATCTGAGCGACCATGACCGACGCCAGCCTAACACTTTGGTATTCGGGCCGACCGAGGACAGCGGACTACCCACAGGTTATGACTGCAGCAATGTGGATCTTCGAACATCTACATTTATGGTAGGTACAAAACTGTACTTTTTGCCTTAGGGGCTGTCATGAGGCACACTGCTGAGGTGAATTGTGTTTTCTGGCTTGTGTTTGGAGGTGCAGGTTGCTTGCTTGTCTGCTTTGGAGGGCCCTGTTTCTTTTTCAGATTGGTACCTAGTGCCTCCAAATATGTTTTTGTGTATTTATGTGTATGTTTTGCTGGTGCTTGTTTTGTAGATCCATGTGTGACTGGTGGCGTGATGCTAGTGTGTCTCTTCTCCTCTTGACTGTCTGTTACAGTCATGGGTTGAGAGCGCTTAGCCTCCAGTCTGACTGTATATTTGCATCTCTCACAAGTGTTTGTGTCTAGAGGTAAGAGGAGAGGGTTTTCTTTTTTCATGAGACAGTTGTGACATTGTCTCAGGATTCCCAATTCCACCAGGTGAACTGGAGAGTACACCTGAAGCTGACCTCTGGACATGCTTGGAAAAGTAAATCTCACTTGTCTTGCGGACAATCGCGGGTCTTATGCTGTATAATAATAGTGCTGTCTAGGAGATTTGGAAAATAATAGTGCTGTCTAGATTTGGACCAGTGCTGATTTGGGTTATGCAAGTGCTGCAATAAGAGCAGTTGATCTGAAGCACTTGAGTTGAGGCTTGCCTAGTTCTAAGGGAAAATCTGCAGCGCAGACTTTGTGGAGCCAGGAATAGTATACATCAGTCAACCAGTGCTGCTCTGTGCGCAAGACCGTGCAAAAAGAGAGTTGGAGGGTTTTAAGAGAGAGAGATCAAAGAGTTTGGAATTGACCCAAAATGGCCAATAAAACTACAGTTTCTAGGCAGTAACCACTCCTATAGGGACAGGCAGGCTGCTCAGTGTTAACCACTGCCACTGGTGAACACAGAGACTTCCCTTTAGCCCAAGTAAGCACTGGCCTCCAAGAAACTTACAAACAGTTCAGAACAGCAACTCTGTAACTGAACTTTTTTTTAAATTATAGACGGTGGGAAAATAGCAAGATTTTTTTGTTTTTTATTTAAGGATAGCAGAGACACACAAGTAGCAAACTAGTCAGAACAGTGCAATAAAAGACCCCAACACGTGTGTGCTAGGTCAGAGGCAGGTAAAATGCAATTTTAAGAAAAAAATATTTTAAATTAAGTGCAACACAAAAAATGCAATAAACATGCTCTAGGTATGTTTTAAATACTGTTTCTAACACATATATCAACTTTTGCAAGCAAGAAAACGCCAAAAAGTAGGCGGCAATGCAGTTTTTCTAAGAAGTAAATCCGAAGAAAATACTTAAAATCTCAAAAGTGGCTCCTTTCTTCTCTCAGCATTTTCTCCTCTTGGTAGGTGCTTCAGCAACAACTATCAAGCCTGGAAAGACGTGGCAGCCCCCTTAATACGGAAGAGGTAATAAGAGATCTGGGGATCCAGGTAGATAGTAATCTCTCCTTTGACAATCATATTGCCAAAGTAGTTAGGAAATCCTTCTATGTAGCCCATCTAATTACTAAAGGGTTCACATCTAGAAATAAAGAGGTTATAGTGCCCCTCTACTCATCGCTCATCAGACCCATCATAGAGTACAGTGCCCCATTTGGGATGTACCTCACAAGACACTTCCAACAGCTGGAAAGACCACAAAAGTACCTCACCAAGAGGATTACTGGTCTCAAACATATGTCCTATACAGTCCGACTGGAAAAACCCCGGCTGTACTCAGTGGCATATCGCTTACTCAGAGGTGATCTCTGCCGGGCTTACAAAGCCATGTGCAACTCAGAATTGGTGGACATGCTCCACCTAAAGAAATCCAACTCACTGCGAGCCACTCGCTCTAGTGAGCTAAACTTCGCCACAGCAATAAATAGAACATGCTGGAGGGATAGATTCCTGTCACAGAGACTCCCCATGCTTTGGAACAAAATTCCGAGCTACATTAGGCAGAGCCCCTCACTAACACTCTTAAAGAGAAACTTTGACGAGTGGATGGGTAACAGAAAATACACCCCTGGGATCACTTCATTGGCTGTTCTTGACAGAGGCTGTTAATTAATCAATGGGGCGGTGGAAACTGACACACTCCGGCTAGGCTTATAAATGCCCTCGGGCAGATAGCCTAGTACCTACCTATGAACCTATAGCCTTAAACATCTGCTAGACAGACTTGTAGCCCAGCACAGTACATTCACACTTGTGTGCCTGCAAAAAAAAAATTGGTATTGAAAATGTATTCAAAGTTAAAATATTAACATTAAACTTTGTACTTTCCAGGTTGGTCAAAGCCAAATAAACACACTATCAACAGTTGACAATACAGGGAAACTAAGGGCCGTACCCAAAGAACATGACTCATATGATGGTGATCCTATTTACTACAATCAATTCCTTCCTTTACATCATAACTACTGTGGGTTCCAGGAACCAAATATTTAAACACACATCAGTTACACCGACTTGCCTGCATGATTGTACACCTCAGATATCTACTTAAGCACAGCTGAATGAATACATTCAAAATTAATGGACCATAAATGTATCTCAGCCTTCTACTGTAACAAAAAAAAAAAAAAAAAAAAATTGATTACAACCCCCATGCCCCCTAGCTCAGGAATTTCTGGCAAAGACCCAAAATATCAGAAACATATTTTGTGTTTTTCTTATACTTAGAAAGTTGCTTAGGAAAAAGAAAACTTTGCAATGACAAGAATTTTCTGAAGGATGCAAAGTCTAAAACTCACACGCCTGTCATTATGTAATGACTGTAATCCAGAAAAATTTGTCAGGGAGCCACAGATTTTACAGGGAATATGCAAAATGCCCAAAAACACAAGCTCCAACATCCTCCCTCAAATTGCTATAACCATAATAAAACTGGAGGTGCTGGTGCTAATGTTTGTGTGTGTTGATAGACAAAGTACCTCTCATCTTTTTCTTTTTTTTTTAAGGTGTCTGTGTGACTTGCTGAAAGACGCACAGTAGGCAAATGGTGGTTTAAGGATTCAGTCCCTTTACTTTTGACTACAGAGGACAGTTTAATAGCTCACAGCCTTAAGTGACAAACAGCTTGAACTGCATTGTCTGAACAATAACTATGAAACTCTAAAGGCCAGCATAATTTACTGTTATTCTCAGCAATTGATCAGAAATGACAAAGTTTGTGAAGGTCTGGCAATACATTAGGTTAAGTCTCTAAGCTCTTAATGAACTGCTTCCTGTATTCAGTACAGAGCTTGAGTCTAGCTCCAGTTGTAACGCTGACCAAGTTACTTAACCAAACGCCTATGGGATTTGGCTGACAATTGCAATCCATAATGAATTAATATGAACTCTTTATGTGCGTTTTCTGAACAAAAACTGGCATAGCTGACTGATAATCCCCCAGGGCTTTACCTAAAAAAAGTTTGGTTTCCACAGAATCTGTCATGGAGGTCTTCTTGAATGGAGGCTTGGAGGTAATGGAGTGAGGTTCTTTCAAGTGGAGGTCATCGTACACACAAACACATGCAGCTTTCTCATCTACCGATCTTGTCCCAACCATGCTGTTAGAAATGGTTGTGCACTGTATCGAATCTCTTCCCAAATATGGTATATGAGATGATCTCAAATATTGTGCATTATCTCCTAACATTGGTAACTGGAAAAAGCCACTATTCTTCTCTGTCTTGAGCTCGAGGATGCCTCGCTCATTGGTTGAAATGCTCATGGAAGTGCTGTCTTTCGTTGGGTATGAATGCTGAAAAGAAACTGATTGCAGTGGTCACACAGACATCAGCTGTGTGGAGCCAAGTAATCAGGATTTGTTTTAATGCATAGGCAATTCCAATTCTGTAGCATAGCTCAAAAAATTATTTCCTTAGTCTTACTAATTTGCTCACCCATTATTTTTGATAGAGTAGTCTGCCAACTCATTACAATCCCAGAAAATATGTTCCCAGTTGTGTCTTTCTTCCCCTTCACACCTCCAACATCTGCCATCCACCTGAGGAAAAATTCTTTGGAGTCTTCTTGGTGTATAAGAATACCTATGTAAGCACTTCATGCAAAGATCCTAAATCTTCTATACTTTCATGCATATTTGGGAGACGTACATATATCCTCCCCATAGTTCCTTTGTGAATTGCTTATCCAGTCTCACTTCCCAATCCTTTCTAACCTCCTCTAATTCTTAGCGTTATCATGCAATATTTTATATGCTCTAATACCTTTTTTAATTTATTTATTTTACATTTGTTAACTGGGTTAGTCCAGCTGCGCGGCTGGCTCATTTTCAATGGAGACCCGGAGAGAAAAGCTCCACATTGAGTTTATAAGTTTTACATACAGACAATTAAGAAATCATCAGTGGCAACTAAAACTATAGCAAGATAACATTTACAATAAATCATGTAGAAAAAAACAACACTCTGATACAGTGTAATAAAATAATGCATCATAATTCTTGTTAGGTTATATACAGTATAAGTACAAAAAAGATGAGGATGAGGTGTTTGAAAGTGGGACAGATGGCTGTAAGTTATGGGGATAGACGGGAGGAGAGGAAGATGAGGGAGAAGGAAAATAGAAGGGAGAAGGATATTGAGGGAGAAATGGGGAATAAAGAACTGCAGAGGGCTGACAGAGGGGGAGGAATAATAGATAGGGGGTAGGGTTGTTTCAAGGGGGGGGGTGACTACAGTGACAGGACCATTTGCTTATTAGGTATCTTTGAGTGGCTAGCTTAAAATGCTCGGTATAGTCAAGGGACCTAATTTCTTGCGGGAGTTGGTTCCAATTTTGCAGCAGGGTTATAGTTAGAGTAACTTTCCTGTTTTGGGTTTATAAATATGTAGGAAGCCTTGGTTTGAGCTACGTAGTGTCCTGGTTGGGGAATATTTAGATACAATAGATAGAAGGCTAAGACAGAAAGATGGTTGATCGAGGATAGAGTGGTTAATTTGCAGCGGATGTAGTAGTAGCAGATGGGGTAATTGGAGCCAGTCTAATTGTTTAAGGGATAAGCAACTGTGAGATTTGTAGGTTTGGTGAGCAGCGAATCTGGCCACCTTATTATAGGTAGTTTCCAGTTGAGTAATGAGTGTGGTGTTCAGATTAGTGAATAATTGACAGCTATAAAGAAGGGTGGGAAGAAGAAATGCATGGGAGAGAGTTATTCTGGCTGTGTTGGTTAAATGTCCTTTGTTGCGATAAAGGAGTCAAAGTTTCTGGTGAGTCTTTTTGATAGCGTTGGCAACTTGGGAGATCAAATTTAAGCTGATCGTCTTTTATTAGTCCCAGCAGTTTAGTGCTGGGTTCAGCAGTAATGATGGTGTTGTTGCTTGATAGGATGGAAAATGTGGTTTTGAGATTTATGAGGTTTTTGGGAAGGAAGAGTAAGGAGCTTAATTTTCTTAGGGTTAAGAATGAATTTATCACAAAGCCATGTCTCTATGGTATAGCAAGATGCTTGGGTAGTAGAGTGGAGGTCAGATCGATTGTCTGCAATGGTGATGACAGTCGAATCGTCTGCATATTGTACAATTGTGGAGTGTGGACCACGAGGTGCAAAGTAGGTTAGTGAAAATATTAAAGAGCAGTGGTCCAAGTATGGATCCTTGGGGGACTCCCATTGGTACGTTAAGGGGGGGGGATAGTGCACAGTGCCATTTAACAGCTTGCTGGCGGTTAGAGAGAGAGCTAGAAAACCAGGATATAGTGGGAGGAGAGAATTTTAAGTGGGATAGTTTGTCCAAGAGGAGGGGATGGGAGACTGTGTTGAAGGCTTTGGAGAGGTCGAGGAATAGACCTGAAACTAGTTTATTGTTGTCACGGGCCAGAGATACAGTATTGATGAATTATATCGGTGCAGATGTTCTTCGTGTTTCACTGTTGCAGTCATAACTGTGGGGTGTTCCTGCCGGCAGGCAGCCCGAGGTCGGCCAGAATCACAAAGTCTGGGTCCGGCGTCGGCTGCACAAGCTAGTACCCTGACATCAGTACGCTCTGGTACATAGCCCTCAGCCGACGCCATCTTCTCCAGTCTTTCTTGCCGTGCGGTGGAAAGCAGCTCGCAAGTCGTTGGTTGGCGATTTTCGATCTACGCATTTGATTGCGGTCAGTCCGAAGTTCTTACTTCTCTTCTCAAAGCTAAGTACCCCGTTGGGGAATCTTTTTCTTGTTCCTCCGATGTCAGAAAAAGTTAATAATTGTATAGCATGTGAGAAACAGATACCTCATAAAGATTTCCACTCTTACTGTCTACCTTGCTTAGGCCCTGACCACAACGTTTCTTGTTGTCGGTTCTGTGCCAGGTTCAATTCTCGCACCATTAAGCGTCGGTACGACTGGGCTTTAAATTACTTTGGCAGACGCTTCAATTATAGAATGTCGTCAGATTCTACCGGAATTCAAAAGAAGTGCAAAGACAAGGACAGGCCTCCGAGGTCCAAACAGGATTCATCGCAGCTAGAGTCAGTGTCCGGTTCGGCTGTCGTCAGTGAGGCACTTTTGCAGCCCCTGTCGTCCGCCACTTCTGAACCGATGGCCGATACAGACTCCCATGGGGAGCCATCAAGGCCTATTGTTTTATCTGCTGCAGGACTTTCGGACGTCGCTCCCTTAGATGGGTCCGGAACCGCTGTGCAGGTACCGGCTTCTGAGGGGGTATTCAGGCCTACTCACATCACCATTTCAAAGGCAAAGGCAAAGTCCAAGACTCCAGTTAAACCTAAAGTTTCTGCTCCAGCTACTTCTGAAGCTACTCCCAAGACACAGAAGCAATTGCTAAGGATGGCTGAGGATTTGCTTACTATGATTAGGGGTTCTCATCCCCCTCCAGAGAAAAGGCCTCGACAGGATGTTCCTTTGGATTCCTCTGACCAGGCTTCTGTATCTTCTGTTTCTTCCTCTGATCAGGAATATTCTTTTCCTCCTTATGAGGATTCGGATGCAGAGGATTCCTGCCCTCTGCTTCTCCGCCTGAGGATTTCTCTTTTGGGGAAACCTTACATGAGATGAGGGAACATTTTCATTGGGAAGGTCAGGATTATTCTGCTTCCAAGAAGAGGCTTAGGGAATTCCTTCTTCTTCCTCAACACAGGCCTTTAGCTATTCCTCCTGTTCTTGATATTGTGGATGATGCCTTTTCTGAGGCTAATTTGAATCCTGATTCCATGCCTCCTGCTCCTTCTAAGCCTGATAGATTTTACAGGGTCCCTGATTCTCATTTATTCTTATTCAAGAACCCTTCTGCGGATCCTGAAACTATTTCTCAGGGTTCTAAGGCTGCTAAGGTGGCTTCTTCCAAAAATCCTATTCCCTCCAAGAAGGATTCTCGTGCCTTAGTCAGGTGGGGTAAAAAGGTATATACTTCTGCTACCCTTGCTATTAGGGCTTTAAATTGCCAGTTTCAAAGTATCAGCAATTTCTTTTGTCTGTTTTGAAGCAAAAGCTTGCTTCCTCTCCAGCTTGTGCAGAGGATAAGGAATTGCAGGATGTATTGCATGCAACTGAACAAGTGAACAAGCATAGTTTGCATTGTGGTTTTGATGCTTTGGAAGCTTCTTGCAGGGCCGCAGCCTCTGGTACTGTTATTAGGAGACATGCCTGGCTTAGAGAACAAAGTTTGCCAGAACAGGTTAAGGCTAAACTTTTAGATGCCCCTGTTCAGCATGATGTTTTATTTGGATCCAAGGCTGAAGAGGTTATTAAAAAGATGGAAGAAAAGGCAAAATCTATGCAGACTGTGAAAGATTTCTTACAAGTTCAGCCTCCTAGATTTTCCAGGAATTGGCCCTCCAAATATTGGTCCTTTCCCACGCCTGACAGGCCTCAAAGGGGAAGATATAGACGCTCCAGAGGTCGTGGTCAAGCTCAGGCCTCTTACAGATCCAGACAATGGACTGCTTCTTCACCTAGAAGGGGAGAAGACAGATCCCAATCTCAAAGGAAGCAGACTCAATGACTCTCTCGGTTGGGCTTCAGGACCCCTTTACCTGGATGCCCCTCTCGGAGGAAAGCTTTCTCTTTTTTACAGAAATTGGACTCATATTACCCAGGACAAATGGGTATTGGACGTGATTTTAAGAGGCTACAAGTTCCATTTTCATACTCTGCCAAGGGTTATCGGTTGGCCAGATCTGCCAAAACATCAATGGGCAGAGGCCTTAAATCAAGTGGATGCTCTACTGGCCATGAGAGCCATAGAGCCTGTTCCTCTCTCAGAAAAGGGAAAAGGTTTTTACTCAAGACTATTTCTGGTTCCAAGAAAACAAAACTCATGGAGACCTATTCTGGACCTTTCAGTGTTAAACACTTTTTTGGAAATTCCAAAATTCAAAATGCTTACTCTACAACAACTGCTTCCAGTACTCTCCCAGGACACTTGGATGGTGACATTGGACCTAAAAGAGGCCTACTTACACATTCCCATCAGGCAGGAACGCAGGAGATTCCTCAGATTCAAAGCAGGCTCGAGGCACTTTCAATTCTCTGTACTGCCCTTTGGTTTATCTACTGCGCCCAGGGTTTTTACCAAGTGCCTGGCACCAGTAGTGGCTTATTGCAGACTTCAGGGGATTCAGATTTACCCCTATTTGGACGACTGCCTTATCCAAGCAGACAGCAAGGACCTTTTACTTCTACATCTGGATTTTGTTCAACGTCTCTTCCTCCTCCTGGGATTTTCAGTGAACATAAAAAAGTCCCAATTGGTTCCTTCTCAACAAATTATATTTTTGGGAGCCCTCCTAAATACAACCTTACAAAGGGTTTTCCTTACGCCAGAAAAACAAATACAGCTGGCTTCAATTTTCAAAACCTTGACAACCTTAACTCAGCTCACTGCAAGGAAATTCCTGCAGGCACTGGGCTATATGACTTCATGCATTCTGTTAATTCCAAATGCAAGGCTTCATATGAGAAAGCTTCAATGGTACCTGAAAAGTGTATGGTCTCAGCATTACCAAGATCTGGACACTTTAATTCCTCTGATCCCCTGCCTCCAGAAGGAGTTCCTTTGGTGGTCCAGGGTGTGCACTTTAAACGAAGGGAAGCCTTTTCGTCTACCTCAACCTTCTCAAATCATAACCACGGACGCTTCAGATTATGCTTGGGGAGCACATTTTCTAAACAATTGCCAGCAGGGGACCTGGACAACGAATCACCTTCACTGGCACATCAATCTGAAGGAAATGTTGGCGGTTCAAAATGCTCTTCTAGCCTTCAAGAACCTTTTGCAACCAGGGCCTCTTCTAATTCGTACAGACAACACCACAGTCATGTGGTACATAAACAAGCAGGGGCTCTCATTCATACCCCCTTTGCAGACTAGCTATGACTTTATGGGACATAGCTCTAAGTCTGAATCTGCATCTTCAGGCTCAATTCATTCCAGGAAAACAGAATCTCTTAGCAGACAGCCTAAGCAGAAACATTTTGGATCCTCACAAATGGATGCTAGACACCAACTTATTCAACAGGATAACTGCAGTTTGGGGGTGTCCCCAGATAGATCTGTTTGCATCCCATCTCAACCATCAGCTGCCGCTCTTTTGCACCAGGGCCTTCCACAACACAGCTTGGAAAGTGGATGCCCTGTCATTCAGTTGGAGGATCCTTTCGGGATATGCCTTCCCTCCTCTTCTTCCCCGGATATTACTAAAGATAAAACAAGACAAGCCCAAGTTCATCATCTTGATTGCTCCGAATTGGCCTCGACAGTTTTGGTATCCAACCTTACAACACCTCTGCTTGGAACCTCCTTGGATCCTTCCTCTGTACCCTTCTCTTCTGTCCCAGCATCAGGGTCAGATGCTACACCCTCATCTCAAGACCCTTTGCCTGTCAGCTTGGCTCTTCAAGGAACTTTGATTTCTTCTAAGCTCCCCAAACAGGTTTTGGATGTTCTTCTAGAAGCCAGACGGCCTAGCACTAGGAAATCCTATGCCTCTAAATGGAAAAGGTTTTGCATTTGGATGCAGGACCGTGGCTTTAACCCTTTTGTGCCTGATCTCTCATCTATTTTGCTTTACCTTTCAGACCTTTTGTCTGAAGGCCTTTCCTTTTCTTCCATTAAGATTCATGTTTCTGCTATATCTGCTCATTTTAATACTGATCCTCCTGTCTTTTCTCATCCATTAATGAGACAATTCTTGAGAGGGGCTAAGAATTTGAGGCCTCCTAGGACCCCTCCTGTCACTGCCTGGGATCTTAACTATGTTTTGGAAAAGCTCACTTTGCCTCCTTTTGAGCCTGCTGCGGCTTCTGATATTAAATTTTTATCCTGGAAGACGGTTCTTTTGTTAGCATTGACTTCTGCCAGAAGGGTTTCAGAGTTGCAAGCTCTTATGGCTGTAGAGCCATACCTGATTTTCCATCTTGACAGAGTATCCTTGAGGACCAATCCTACTTTCATGCCTAAGGTGATTTCGAAAGTTGCTTTAAATCAGACTATTCACCTTCCTACCTTCTTTCCTAATCCTCAAAATAAAGGGAAAGGATTTTGCATTCATTGGACGTACACAGACAGTTACGTTTTTACTTGGACAAGACTAAAGAATTCAGAAAATCTAACCAATTGTTTGTTTCTTTTGCCTCCAGTTCTCTTGGAAAGGCTATTTCCAAACAAACTATCTCCAAATGGATTGCCTATGGAATAAGATTTTGTTACACTCATCATGGGAAACAGTTTCCAGGTACTGTGAGAAGTCATTCTACTAGAGCTGCTGCCACTTCTACTGCTTTTCTCAGAGGAGTACCTACCAAGGATATCTTGGAAGCTGCCACTTGGAGTTCTGTGCATACCTTTTCCAAGCACTACAATCTTCCTTTGTACTCTAAGACCAGGGCAGGTTTTGCCTCTGCTGTTTTGCAGGGCCTTCTTGCTGCCCCTTCTTCTGTCTAAGCCTCCTCCCTTTCTTCACTGCTTTGGGATTCCACCCTACAGTTATGACTGCAACAGTGAAACACAAAGAACATAGTACAGTTGTGTACACCTACCATAAATGTAGATGTTCGAGTGTCTTCACTGTTGCATTCGGTGTTTCCCTCCCTCCTATCCCCTCTTTTTCACTTTATGGTGTGTTTGTGTTTCCTTGTGGGACTCATTTTTTGTTTATTGGGGATTTCTGACATCTGGGGCAAGAAAGGCTGGAGAAGATGGCGTCGGCTGAGGGCTATGTACCAGAGCGTACTGACGTCAGGGTACTAGCTTGTGCAGCCAATGCCGGACCCAGACTTTGTGATTCTGGCCGACCTCGGGCTGCCTGCCGGCAGGAACACCCCACAGTTATGACTGCAACAGTGAAGACACTCGAACATCTACATTTATGGTAGGTGTACACAATTGTACTTTGTGGTACTATGTTTGGGACGGAATCCATGTTGTGTGTGTGTTAGAAGGCTCCCTTGAAGAAGGCACTGCATTATCTGCTTGTGAATGCATTTCTCTAGTATTTTAGAGAGAGGAGACAGTATAGCAGTTGGTCTGAAGTTTGATATAGCAGAAGAATTACCGCCATTGTGTATAGGTAATGTGAAGAATGTTTTCCATATTGCTGGGACATATGATTCAGAGATGGATTGGTTAATCAGGATGGAAACAGGATAGGCTAGAGGTTCAGCAGCTATCTGTAGGTAATGGGAAGGAAGATTATCTGCTGAGGGGGAGCAAGGTTTGGAGAGTAAGGATTTAATATAGTTAGTTGAAACAGACTTAAGGGAAAAGGCGTTAGAAGGTTGGGGAGGAGAGGTAAAGGTTTTGGAATTGTTTGCACTTTTTGTAGTGGGAAGAGTGTTTATTATGGTAGTTATTGAATCAATAAAATGATTGTTAAATGCAGTGGCAGTTTCTTCTGCTGTTTTATTAGAGCATGGGTTGGGAGGGGAAGGGTTTCTTGGGAGTAGTATATGGTTGATTGAGTTCCAGAATTTTTTCGTGTCTGTAGGGTAGTGGGAGGGTTAGCATAGAAGTTAAACCTGTCTTTGTTGATAAGTTTCTTTATTTGATTCCTAAGTTCTTTATAGGTCTTTAGGAGAGAAGGGATTTTAATTTTAGTCCAGTTTCCATATCTTATTACATTTTTTCATCAGGGTATGAATAGATTTGGTCAGCCAAGGAGCGGAGTTAGTTTTTACTCTTATTGTGCGGAGAGGAGCCAGGGAGCCAAGGATGTTGAAGGTGGAGTTAAAAGAGTGGACAGTCTCATCTAAGGGGAGACTGGTGAGATGGGACCAGTTTGTTCTAGAGAGTTGGTCAATGAAAGAGTCAGAACTGAAAGAGGAGGTATTACGGGAAGTGATTAACTTGAAAGGTCTGGTGAAATGGGGAGTATATCTGGTAACTGTGACAGGGCAGTGATCACGAAGGGCATTAGGTAGAGTGTGATGGTTATGGTAGTTTTGTGGATGAGACATCAAATTCCATTCCACTGTCCAGAAGAGACTGTGGAAGGTGTGATGTATTAATATAGGTAGGGGTAGTAATTAGTTGTTCGAACCCATGTAAGTTGATACAAGAGGTAGTATTGGTAGTTTGTATTGAGAGCCAATCCATGTTAACATCCCCTAGTATGATAGTTTCATTGTATATGGTCTGGGAGAGGTGGGATAGAATGTTCTCAAGTATGCTAAGATTGTCTCCTTGGGGGGGATATACATTGCTACAACAGTTATAGTGGTAAAGTTGTTCAGTTTAACATTGGCAAGTAGGAGTTCAGCTGTGCAGAAAGAGGGAAGGGGGAGGATTGGAGTAGTTATAGAGAGGTGATCAGGATTTAAAATGGCTATACCACCTCCTCTTTTTTTTTTAGTCTGTCAAGTCTAAGGATGCTATAGCCAGGTGGGGTAATTTCACTATCTTGATCGTGTGGTTTTAGCCACATTTTGGTTAGGGTGACTGTGTCTGGAGTGTGGTTTGCTAACCATCCATGGGGATCCTGAACTTTATTTATCACACTCCTAAGGTTGATAGAGCAGAAAGATATTTGCTTTTTAGGGGGAGTTGAGTTGGTTGGGTTTTGTACAGGAGGCGTATAGTTCAGAGTGGGGTGGGAGGGACCTGGGTTAGGATGGATGTCCCCTGATAGAATAATGGTTTGAAGTCGAGTAATTGTTTGAGGGGAGACATATTTTTTCTGCTTAGAGGAGGTTGGGAGAGGGGGAGATCATTTTATTTTAGGTAGGAGAGTAGTATTGTTTGGGAGGGAGGGATAGGTGTGGTGAGCAGCTTGGGGTTTAATGTTTATATGTGGAGTCCAGTTTGTTGGGTGGAAGTAGGGTGGGGGTAGATGTGAGTGATAGGAAGTGAGAAGGTAGAAGAAGCTGAGTATTGGTATGAGGGGCAATATTTGTTGTTTGAAAGTCATGATTTGTAGACAGTGGGAGAGAGGGAGTTAACCAGTGGAGTATGGGAGGGTGTTATAGAGGAAGAGATGTGCAAGTAAGGAAGTAGTTGGGAAGGGACTTGGGAGGAGTTAGAAGAGGTGTGACTAAGGTGTATAGGTGTAAAGGAAATGATATGGGGGGTAGGAGGGGAGTGAAATGAGCCCGAGCGTAGCGAGGGCTAACGGAGTGGGCCCCTACCGAGTAGGTGCTGAGCTTTTAAAAAAATATCTGTCAGCCCTATGCCAGAACGGTTTAGGATTTCTGCAAGTAAAATGGTAACTGTCTATTAATTTGCAGGGAATTAGCTAGCTAGTATTTTATAGGGGAAGAGGGATATGAGATTGGTGCAGAAGTTTGTAAAAGGCCTTGGGTTCCCATGGTACTGTGCTCACACTGGATTACAGATACCTATATTCCAAGGAGGAATAAGGTAAATGTGTACAGAAAGGAGTTCAGTTTAATATATGCACATTTACAGAGGGGGGCGATATCATACTTTCTTTCCAGTCTCCTGAGTTATTCTTTTCAGGTACAGGTATGTCTGATTCCCATTTTTGGTGAAATTTGACAGAGCCTTGGTCAGGGATTGAAAGTTAGGGTGCAGATTCAGGGGAGAGAGCTAGGGGAAACAAAAAACCTACAGAGCATTTAGTGGGGTGGGTTGGGTAGAAAAAGCAGATATTAAAGTTCAGACTCTTTAAAAAAAAAAAAAAAAAGAAAAAGAAAATCTCAAAATATCAGGAACCAATACATACACATGCTTCAATGTAATATAACAGATACTAGTCTTAGCTGGACTGTCTTTATAGTTAAAATAGTTGGTAAAAGTAAATAAATAAGAGTACCGCATATGAGCAAAACAATGAAGAGGTAAAAATTACAAAAAGGCAGTCCCATACACAATAAAAGCAGCAATCCTTGATAATAAAATGTTCAACGAAGGTAAGCCAACTGATGTAAAAAACAGGTTTATTGCAACAGAAAGCGCTTTCGCTAAAAAAGCTTCATCAGACCTTAATACATATAATCTGACACACATAAGGGTTTAAATACATAAAAAACGCGGGAAGCACAAACAATTTACTTAAAGCTGTATCACAATAAACAATCCTAAAACTAATGAGACTAAAATATAATCCAGCAAATTGCTCCAATAACTCATTTAAAAACATCTGCAATATATATCATCATACTCAAAAATAGGTATGTAAATCTAAAATGTGAAAAACTGTTAGTCACTTATGACACTTTAATCTCCTCATTTTTAGAAACGGTCTCAGAGGGACCTTGCCATTTAATCCTGGTGCTCTGTCGGATCTAAATTTAATAATCCAATACGTCTCCCTTGCTTCGGTGTACGTCTCGATATCTCCCCCCCTATGATTCCTGTGAACTAACTCCAAGACCCTAAATTTAAAATGATGGTCAACACCAGCAGCCAGAACATGTTTAGCTAGGGCATTGCATACATTTCCCTTCCTAATGTGATATACATGTTCATGAATCCTGTCTCTAAGACAGCGATTCGTTTTGCCAACATAATACGCTGAACATGCTATGCAGGAAGCCATATACACAACATCTTTAGACATGCAATTGCCACGGGCACTAAACATGTGGTTACTCAGCCCTAAAGGATGTATAAATACAGGGTCAGTCAAAATGAATGAACAAAAATGACAATTATTACATGGTACTGTATGAGGCGGACCCAAGGTATCATCCAGCGGAATGGTTCTGGGATAGCACAACAAATGCTTAAGGTTCTTCTTGTTCTTATATATAAATCTCGGTTTATCACCTATAATGCTCTTGATCTTGGGGTCAACCTGCAAAATGTGCCAGTGTTTCAAAAAGATATCTTTAATAGAGCCAACATCCTTGGTATAGTACATGGGAAAAATAACAGATGGATCAGAATCACTGGCATTTAATCTGGTATTGACTGCCAAATACTGCTCATGGGCCCCTTCAGAAAAGTACGGCTTGGCTGAATCTCCCCTATGGTCAAGAACCTCTACTGTACCAGAGGTGAAATCACTGGAACTATAACCCCTAGCTGTCAATCTGCTACTTAGGTCATCTAAACCTAATCTAAAGGCAGAATCAATTGGGGTATATCTTGATACCCTCATGGTTTGCCCGCATACAATGTTCTTATATACATAACCCGGATGCATGCTGTGTCGATGCAATAATGCGTTCCTGTGGCAGGGCTTGCGATATAATCCAGTGTTAATCATTCCATTAGTCAACTTCTCAACATAAATATCCAGAAAGGATATCCTCAAGTCTGATCTATCAACAGAAAATCTCAAGAAATTCGTAGATGAATTGACCTCTTGAATAAAAACATCTAACTGTGTGGGGGTGCCTGTCCACAAAAGGAACAGGTCATCAACAAAACGCGTATAGAAAGGGACATGACTAACATACCAAGTATTCTGAAACAAAAATGTGTCTTCCCATTCAGCCATCACAAGGTTGGCGTAGCTATTGGCACATGGAGTGCCCATAGCTACGCCATCCCTCTGAAGAAAAAAGTGTTCCTGAAAACAGAATACATTAGACTCCAAAGTCACCTCAAGGAAACTCAGCAGCAGATCTATATCTCTATTAGACAAAGTCCCAAATCTCCTAAGATATGACCCAATCATATTAATGCCTATTGTATTAGGAATCACTGTGAAAAGGGACTGTACATCCATCGTCACAAAAATGAATTCATGGCTAGATATACCAGATGCAGTGAACTGGTAAAGATCCAAAAGGAACTGTTTGGTGTCCCTGAGGATGAATCCATTAGCATCTACAAATGGTCTTAATTTACTTTCAATAAAGATGGAGAGGGGCTCTGTCGACCAGCCCCTCCCAGCTACTATTGGCCTCATTGGTGGAGAGACAAGATCTTTATGGATCTTGGGCAGACCCTGAATTGTGGGTACCAGTGGATGTAAAACTTGCAAGAACTCAAACACCACCTGGTCTATAATGTCACTAGCCACTAAATCCTTAAGCATATTCAAAATCCTATGTGTGATGTCCTTAACAGTATCTGCTGATATAGGTTCATAAAAAGTCCTATTATTTAGTAAGTCTGTCATGTCTCTGCAATACCTAACCGTATCAAGAACCACTATACCGCCCCCTTTATCAGCTGGGCGGATAGTGATATCATGATTGTTACATAACTCATGTAGAGCCGTTCTTTGTTTATAACTAAGGTTATATCTGTATCTGGAGCGATTCACATGACCTCCCTGCAACTTATACAAATCATCCTCAACAAGTTTACTATATGCTGCCACCAACGGATGTGTCAGTGGAGTATAAATACTAGGTCTCTTAAACGGATGGCGTGTGGTGTCACATGTCCCATCAAACTCAATTCTTAGCGATAAGTTCCTTATGAACAATTTAAAATCTCTAAGAGTTTCCTCTGTTCTGCTAAAAGTAGTGGGAATAAACGTAAGACCTTTGGACAGGACCTGAAGCTGATCCAAACTCAATGCATAGCTAGACAGGTTGAAAACTAAGTCTTCCTGCCCCCCTCCCACATTTTCTTGATTGTCCGGTTCTGTCCTCTGTCGGTGGACAGTTTTCGTTTTTGTCGCCCTCTGCTGATGGAGCGCGTTCTGCCTTCCCTCGGTATCAATCTGATGGGGAAAGGGTGTTGACTGTCGAAAACCTGCCCAGAGCCCACAGGCGGTATGCCTAATCCTTGTGCAGCACTAGTATCAATGCTCCCATTATCCAAAACAGCCCTAACATTACATGTTTTCCTCCGAACAACTGGTCCAGAGTGAAAATCAAATTGTGTCCTGTCAACAGCAGGATCTACAGGAATCTGTATCAGAGGACCTGTGGCCCTGCTATTATCAACCACAACATCGGAATTAGCATCATTGTCAACGACAGCTTTATTAAAAACAGTTTCACCATTAGCGTTGGTATTGATACTCTCAGCCTGATGTGCAACATCAGGGCCTGAACCCTGTACAGAGTTAACATTGATTCAATTTACACATAAAATAGCATCATTCTGTCCATCTGATCTATTAACATCAATGCGTTGTACATCAGAAACATGAACATTGCAAACATTGGCATTACTATTGGTTGGTATCTGTCGCCCAGTGTGCAAATCAGTGCCCCTAGGCCAAGTAAAGATGTGCCCTGTTTTAAAGTCATTAATGTCCCTAGAGAGCTTGGCCCTTTTCTGGTTAAGCATTCGTTTCTCACCTTGTACAACATTGTCCAACAGCAGATTACAAGCAAAATCTACTGCATGTATTGGATAAGTCGAGTAGATTGCTGTCCGTTGTTGTTGTATCTCAAGTCTCAAGGTGTCTTCTAACGGACTAAAGAACCTATTCATAAGCTTCATATAATTGAGGCTTACCTCAATATTTAACTGTTGCCACTCAAACAACAGTTCAGGATACAAAGTGGCTGTTGTTGGCATCTTTAAAACTCTGAGGCCTCTCGGAACCAATCGTCGTTGTATACAGACCTCGAAATGATGCCTCTGGGTTTCCATTCGTTTCAGCTTAATAAGATCGAGCTCAAGCTTTTCTATCGCAAGTCGCAGACCATTCCTATCAAACGCACCATCGTTGGAAATCCCTGGTGCACCTTCAGGCTCGCTGAACCCTTCCAAGGGGTTAGATCCACGTCGCATACAGTCAGCCAGTCGGTCGGAAGCCGGACGTGACATAGAACTGGCTTCCTGAGTTCCCCGAACAGCATACGGCAGCTCTATCTGCTGTTGTACCTCTTCAATCATGTCTCCGGGAGGGATAATAAAGCCCAAACAAGTAATCCAATCAAAAAAAATCACGACCCGGAGTTAATGCTCGACAATGCACAGCCAAAATTAAACAAATAAGAGTACCGCATATGAGCAAAACAATGAAGAGGTAAAAATTACAAAAAGGCAGTCCCATACACAATAAAAGCAGCAATCCTTGATAATAAAATGTTCAACGAAGGTAAGCCAACTGATGTAAAAAACAGCTGCTTTTATTGTGTATGGGACTGCCTTTTTGTAATTTTTACCTCTTCATTGTTTTGCTCATATGCGGTACTCTTATTTGTTTAATTTTGGCTGTGCATTGTCGAGCATTAACTCCGGGTCGTGATTTTTTTGATTGGATTAGTTGGTAAAAGTAGACAACAGCCAATGGTGTTGGGTAGAAATAAACATGGAGACTACGCTTATTGCTACGGGCTCCAGACAGAGCGCTAAAAACAACTTAACTCTGTTGTATCTTATCGTAAGCACAGGATGCCAGTTGAAACAGTTTCATATCAGTTCTAATTCAATTACCGGCAGATGCAGCTCCGCTTTCTAAGTTACGGAGGCTAAGCACTCACATGCAGGCTCTTTATAAGGCACTTCTACAGAAGGAGTATCTAGGACAGAGCAGTTAATTGATTACAGCAGCTTCTGTTCCAGATTCTACTAAAAGCTCTACCAGTTCTGGTCTTTCACTTAGAATCCCCCTATTTCTTTCACTTTCCATATACTCTTAATAGCAATCCTTGATAAGGGAAAGCAATCTGTAGCCTGCAGTCCAATCTGTAGCCTGCAGTCCAAATAAACTCTTGGCCTCTTCCCATTCTATTACCTTTCTCTCTCTAATTATTTGCTCCCAACACCTTGGTTCTTTTGCCAGTTTTCTCCAATAAATGCTGGCCCCTTCTTGTCAATTGCCTGTATCGCTATTTGCAGTCATCCCTAGAGGCAGACTCTCCTTTCTCTTTTCTCCATTCTCATGTCAGATTTGTTCTTTGAATTCTTTCTCCTACTTTATGAATATATTATTCTATATGGTTATTGTTATTTTCCTTAAGAATCTTCATCCAAAATCCCAATCTCTGTTTCTTGAGCTTCTCTCATTTCATTGTCATCCCTCCCTTTTCACTTTGAATTATAGGTTTATCTTGTTCTATGTATAGGAGCTTAGCTGTGTAGCTGTGAAATACCCCTTCAAACTGTATAATCACAGACTGCCTTGTTCCTTTGGAAGAATCAGCTTATCCCACTTCACTATTGCCGATTTCCATCTCCCAAATAAAATCCTTCTGCTCTTAAATTGCTATCCACAACTTTTCTTGATAAAAATATGCCTGCCTGTGTATAAAACTAAAGGGACTAAAAACATTTTCACTGCCTGTATCTTCCTATCTATATCCATAAAGCAGAGCTTCCAGTTTCTTAATTTTTGTATTATCTTTTTAGACTCTTCCCACATATCCTTATCTGCCACACCAGAATCCTTTTAATCCATACTCTTAAGTACTTCATTTTATCATATCCCCATAAGTATGGCTATTGCTGATCCAATTCTTGTGTAGGTACATAATTTACAACCATTGCCTTTGTTTTAGCTTCAGTAAGTTTGTATCTAAAAAAAGATGTGAAACTGTCTCAGAATGTTCCACAATACTGAAATGTCCTTTTCTGGTTTTATCAGGTATAAAATAATATCATCAGCAAATAGAGTGAGCTTTTCTTGACTACCATGCCAATCATATCCTTGAATTTCCGAGTCCCTTATTTTCTTTGCCAGTGGTTCGAAATGTAATGCAAATAAAGGGGAAAGAGGACACCCTTGCCTGGTTGCTCTGCTGAAACATAAATTATTAGAGAGGAATCCACCCACTTTAATTTTTACCTCCAATCCCTCGTGTATCCACCTAATCAACCTTGTAAGTTTTAAAAGGGAATGCAAATATTTCCATTGTCCTACTCATAAACTCCTAGCTTACTCAGGCAAATGCTTTCTCGGTATCAAGACCTACAAAAAGCAGTGGTATTTTCTTGTATTCTGCTTCCCTCTGGATCATCAATGTTCGGTTAATGTTGCCACGTTTGCCTCCCCTCCACAAAACCACATTGATCCATATTTATCAATTTCTGCATACTCTTTGCCATTCCTTTAGCCATTATAGATATAAACACTGTATTATCATGGTGTAGGATTGAAGTGAGCATATAAGAAGCTGGATCTGATGGATCTTTACCCACTTTAGGTATTAAAGTCACCACTGCTTTCTTCCAGGATGTTGGTGCTTTTCCTACTCTTCTGTTAAACAAAGCCTTCCAGATCTTTTATAATTTTTCCCTCCTAGCGTCCAAACTTCCACAGGAATACCATCTGTTCCTGGGGACTTTCCTGTGGATTTGGTTATATATCACCAATTTTATCTCGTCTCCTCCTGTCTTGACTGTTAGGAATTGAGTCTTATATACCTGCAAGCTTGGCATATTTAATTCTTCCATAAACATTTCCATGCCTTCCTTTTCTTGGTTTCCTTCTCTCTCTGCTTTATATAGACTTTCATAAAATTTTCAAAATATTTCTACTACTTCTACAAGATCTCTTGTTATCTTTCTTTGTTACAGGCTCCCTAAGCTTAGTGACAACCCTTTCCACTTTCTGTTGCCTGTGCTGTTGTGCTAAAACAGTTGCTTAACAGCAATCTTTCTAAACTCATGCATATTATAAAGGTAACACCTTATTTTCTGTTTAGCATTCTGCAGTTGCTCCTCCTCTTGTTCTGTTCTGCAATACTTCACATTTGTCAGTCATTCTAAACCATTCTGGTTAATTCTCGGCCATGTGTGTCTCTCATTTCCACCCTGTTTTTAAACTCCACTTTAATTTTATTCCACTCCCTAGCTATATTTTCAGAAGAAATTTCTACCTTCTCTAATAACTTCTGAATAATTTCCACTACCTATTCCTTAAATTCCTGTCTTTTCAAGACAGGAGGGAAAATGCCAGTGTCTCATTTTTATTTCATTACCCTGCATTTTTATTTGTTATTATTGGTGCATGATCTGAAATAGTTATTGGATGCGTATCAAACCTTTCAATTAAGTGCATATGTTCTTCTGAAATATATGTTCTGTTTAATCTAGACCAGTTTTGTATCTTGGGGAATAATCTGTAAATTCACTCTGAACTCTTACTACTGAATTCACATCTTCCATGCCAAATATGTTTATAAATGTCTTCAAAAATCTACCCTCCTTTGTTATATTTTCCGTGGTGGGCCCCCAGTATATATCTTCACTACTGCAAATCAAATTCCAGTCTCTACCTATAAGTAATATTCCCTTCTGAAAGCTGATTTCTCCCAGAATTTTCATAAACTCCATTATAGCAATTGCAGGTGGAATATAAATACATGCCAGTGAAATCCTTCTCCCTTGCCAGTAGCCATTTAGTACTACAAATATACCATTAGCTTTTTTGTCCTCTTCTATAACTATTGGAGCTCCTCTTGCAATTAATATAAGTACTTCTCTTTTCCTTTGTCCCAGGTATTGCACTGAATAACTCTCTTCAAAACCTTTCTTTATCAAATACACATGTTCATTTCTTTCCAAATGTCTACTGTAGTGTAGCTATTTGTGCTCTACATTTTTAATATAGTTCTTTACTCTCTTTTTTTGTATACATCTGTGAGACCATTTACATTTATAAATACAGAAAGTGTCATTGTTAAAAGTTGTTATGCTCATCTTTTATGTGTAACAGCTTTTTTAAGTGTCTAGCTCCAGCTTTTGTGTTACATACATACACTGTTTGGCAGGTTGATCTTTTATACACACGTTTCTTGTCATATCTATTTGAACCTGTGTCACAGCTTAACAAACTTTGTTTTACTGAATGCCCTAAAAAAACACCACAATACACCTTTAAAAATCTACTGACTACTTTCAAAATCATGTACATCTCCAAATATTGAACGTTTGCCCTCCTAATAGGAACAGTTGTCCTAGACTGGCAGCCATACTCTCAGACTTGGATTAGCCTAAAAGGAAGGCTGTCCACGCTAAGACCCATCGGTACAGCCTGTGTGTCTACTAAGTGCTGCTTGTTTTTTGTCTCATCTTTATTACTCTCCCAGACTGGAAAAACATTTGAATGCTTTCAGAAAACATTATTTCCTAACCATTGAAAGAAAGAAAAATGTTCTGTTTTTATTGCACTCTATGAGATTGTCTTCATGGAGACATGATAAATGGATAAGAGTTGCTTCTACAAGTACTCGTTTATTTGCTAGACAATGTTCTTTATTTGTTTCTGTTAGAACTTGTTACTAGATCAAGCCAAGAGCCTTAATCCAGTCATTCCTTCATACAGGAGTGAAAAAGCACATCCATTTTTCTTGTATTCTGCTCTTTTCATCAGACTTTTTTTTTTTTTTTTTTTAACAAGAAACATTTTTATTAACTTATCATGTATGACAGACACACAATCTTATATTTATGTAATGAAATTTAACCATACCAGCACAATCTCAGCTGCAAAACATTATACATCACTTATAATATATCCATTCATTGTTAGTCAACAGTTACATAGTTCATTCAGTTCCTGCCTTCTTTTCACCCTCATTCCTTCTCTGCATGTATAGAGCCAACACTTTCCATTTTTCTTATGTAATTTTCTCCGACCTTTTTCTAATGATCCCAATTCCAGTTATTGTATCTATGTTAATATATTTACTACTTCTAGTAAAGTTGGTTTAGACTTTGATTTCCATTTTCTAGTAATTCCTTTTTTTTTGGCAGCCATCATAAGTAGACTCAGCATGGTTTCATGCCGGGAAAGAGCACTACAGATGCGATGTTTGCACTGAGAGTGTTGATGAAGTACAGAGAAGGTCAGAAGGAGTTGCAGTCTGTTTTTGTAGCCTTAGAGAAAGCATATGACAGGGTGCCTGGAGAGGAGTTGTGGTATTGTATGAGGAAGTTGGGAGTGTCAGAGAAGTATGTAAGAGTGTACAGGGTATGTACGAGGGTAGTGTGACAGCGGTGAGGTCTGCGGTGGGAGTGACGGATGCGTTTAAGGTGGAGGTAGGATTACATCAAGGATCAGCTCTGAGCCCTTCTTATTTGCAATGGTGATGGACAGGTTGACAGACGAGATCAGACAGAAGTCCCCGTGGACTATGATGTTTGCAGATGACATTGTGATCTGTAGTGAGAGTAGGGAACAGGTGGAGGAAACCCTGGAGAGATGGAGATATGCTCTAGAGAGAAGAGGAATGAAGGTCAGCAGGACTAAGGCAGAATATATGTGTGTGAATGAGAGGGAGGACAGAGGAATTGTGAGGATGCAAGGAGTAGAGGTGGCGAAGGTGGATGAGTTTAAATACTTGGGATCAGTAGTTCAGAGTAATGGTGAGTGTGAAAGAGAGGTGAAGAAGATAGTACAGGCAGGATGGAGTGGGTGGAGAAGAGTGTCAGGAGTGAGATAGTACAGGCAGGATGGAGTGGGTGGAGAAGAGTGTCAGGAGTGAGATAGTACAGGCAGGATGGAGTGGGTGGAGAAGAGTGTCAGGAGTGATTTGTGACAGACGAGTACCAGTAAGAGTGAAAGGGAAGGTCTACAAGAGGATAGTGAGACCAGCTATGTTATATGGGTTGGAGACCGTGGCATTGACAAAAAAGGCAGGAGTTAGAGCTGGATGTGGCAGAGTTAAAGATGTTAAGATTTGCACTGAGTGTGACAAGGATGGACAGGATCAGGAATAAGTATATTAGAGGGTCAGCCCAGGTTGGAAGGTTTGGAGACAAAGCCAGAGAGGCAAGATTACATTGGTTTGGACATGTGCTGAGGAGGGATGCTGAGTATATTGGGCAAAAGATGCTAAGGATGAAGCTACCAGGTAACAGAAAGAGGAAGGCCTAAGATAAGGTTTATGGATGTGGTGAGAGAGGATATGCAGGTGGTTGGTGTGACAGAGCAAGATGCAGAGGACAGGAAGAAATTGAAATAGATGATCCGCTGTGGCGACCCCTAACGGGAACAGCCGAAAGAAGATGATTATAAGTAGACTCAGCAAGGTGGCCTTACTATATCTAGGCAATTTGGAGTCTATACCATAGCTCAAAAATGTATTTCCTTAGTTATACCAGTTTGCTCACTCAGCATCTCTGACAAAGCAGTCTGCAGAGAATCTTTAAAATCTGCCATCTCATTACTCTCCCAGAAAATATAGTCCCAGTTAACTCTTTCTTCCCCATCACACCTCCAACATTTGCTGTCTATCTGAGGAAAAATTCTTTGGAGTCTACTTGGGGTGCAAAAATATCTATGGAAACACTTACACAAGCAAAGATCCTAAATGTTCTAGACTTTGTTGCATATTTGGGAGACATACATATATCCATCCATTGTTTCTTTGTGAATTGCTTATCTAATCTCTTCCCAATCCATTTTAACCTCCTCTAATTGATTCTTATAGTTGTCATGCAATATTTTATATTCTCTACTAATTATTCCTTTCTTAATGGCAACTTCAGTTCTAGATTCTACTAAAAACTCTGCCAGTGTTGGTGTTTAATTTAGGACACCATTTCTTTGTTTGTCTACACTCTGATATCCATCCTTGATGGGGAAGGCAATCCCTAACCACCTGCAGTCTAAATAGGTTCTTGGCATCTTCCCATTCTGTTACCTTTCCCTCTCTAGGTATTTGCTCCTGATACCTTGGTTCCTCTGCAGTTTTCTCCAATAAATTCCAGCCCCCTCTTTCCTATTGTTGTATCCCTAATTGCAGTCATCCCTATCGACAGAATCTCCTTTCTCCATTCGTCCCTATCGACAGAATCTCCTTTCTCCATTCCAGTGTTGGCTTAGTTCTTAGAATACTATCTGCTACTTTATAGATATAATATTCTGTATGATTATTATTGTTGTCCTCCTTAAAGGCCTGTATCTAAAAATCCCAGTCTTGCCTTGTTTCTTCAGCTTCCTCCCTGTTTCATCATCTCTTTCCACTTTGAATTATAGTTCTCTGCTTGTGCCTTAACTGTGTTCCTCTGAACTACCCAATCAAACCGGGTAATCCTAATCCACCCTGTTCTATTGGAAGAATAAGCTTAACACACTTAATATTTCCATCTTCCCCTCCCCGATAAAAATCCTTTAGCTCTTTACTAATTGCTATCCACAACTTCTCTTTTAGTTGATAAAAATATGCCTGACCTGTATATAAGAGTAAAGGGACTAAAAACATTCTAACTGCTTGTACCTTACTATCGATATACATATAACAGAGCATCCATTTTCTTAGTTTTTGTATTATCTTCTTAGTCTCTTCCCACATATCCTTAGCTGCCACACTGGAATCAGTTTTAGTCCATACTCCTAAATACTTCATTTTGTCATGTCCCCATAAGTATAGATATTACTGAACCAATTTGTATGTGGGTAAATAGTTTACTACTATTGGCTTTGTTTTTAGCTTCATTAATTTTGTATCCTGAAAAGGTTTGAAAGTGTTTCACTATGTTCCAGTACTGTAAAATCCCATTCTAGTTTGTCTTGTATAAGATAATGTCATCTGCAAATAGAGCAAGCTTTGCTTTACTAACTTACCAGTTATGTCCTTGAATTTGAATCCCTTATTTTCTTTGCCATTGGTTCTAAATGTAATGCAAATAACAAAGGGGAGAGAGGACAGTCCTTCCTGGTTCCTCTGCCCAAGCAGAGATTATCAGAGATGATCCCACCAGCTTTGATTTTCACCTCGGCTGCCTGATATATCCTCCTAATCAACCTTATAATTTTTTTTACAAGAAACATCTTTATTAAATTATCGTGTGTGACACAGACAATCTTACATTTATATAAATGCAAATAAATCATAGCGACACAATCTTAGTTGCAAACATTATACCTTACAAACCATGCCAACACAACTGTGGCTACAAACATTATACATCACTTTTAATATCTCCAGTCATTGTCAGTCAGCCATTGCATAGCTCATTCAGATCTTGCCTTCTTTTAAAAATCATCCCTCCTCTTCATGTAGTAGTCCCACATTTCCTATTTTTCCCTGTGTAATGATCACAGTTACAGATGTTTTATCTCTGTTACTGTCTTTGTATCTTTTAGTAAAATTGGTTTAGACTTTTATTTCCATTTTCTAGTTATTACTTTTTTGGCAGCCATCATAATTAGACTTCGCAAGACCTTACTATGTCTAGACAATTCCAACTCTGTATCATAGCTCAAAAAATAATTTCCCTAGTCATTCCAATTTGCTCAACCAGCATCACCAACAGAGCAGACTGCATGGAATCTTTAAAGTCAGCCAACTCTTTGCACTCCCAAAAATATATTCCCAGTTACCTCTTTCTTCCCATCACATCTCCAACATTTGCTGTCTACCTCAGGAGAGATTCTTTGGAGCCTGCTTGGGGTATAAAAATATCTATGTAAACACTTCCAAGCAAATATCCTAAACCTTCTAAATGTTGCATATTAGATAGACACACATATATCCCCCATTGTCTCACTGTAAATTGCTTCTCCAGTTTCTCTTCCCAATTCTTCCTAACCTGTTCTGATTTATTCTTACAGTTACCATGCAATATTGTATATGTTGTACTAATTATTCTTTTCTTAATGGCTGATTCTGTTCTAGATTCTACTAAGAGCTCTACCAGTGCTGGTCTTTCATTTAGGACCCCCCTATTTCTTTCTCTTTGCCTGTACTCTGTTATTGATCCTTGATATGGAAACCCATCTTTCACCTGCAGTCCAAATAAGTTCTTAGCATCTTCCCATTCTATTACTGTTCTCGGTCTAGTTATTTGCTGCCAATACCTTGGTTCCTTTGCCAGTTTTCTTCAATATACTCCTGCCCCTCTTGCCTATTGTTTGTATCCCTAATTGCAGTCATCCCTATCTGCATAATCTCCTTTCTCCATTCCCATGTTGGCTTAGTTCTTAGAATTACCTTCTGCCATTTTATGAATATAATATTCTGTATGATTATTTTTGTTCTCCTTAAAGGTTTGCTTCCAAAATCCCAGTCTTTGCCTGTTACTTGAACCCCCCCCCCCCTATTTCATCATCTGTTTTCATTTTGAGTTATAATATTCTGCTTGTGTTATGTATAGGAGCCTTAACTGTGCTGCTCTGAAATACCCTGTCAAATCGGGTAATCCCAATCTGCCCTGTTGTATTGGAAGAATAAGCTTATCCCACTTGACTCTTGCTGCCTTCCACTCCCAGATAAAAATCCTTCAACTCTTTATTAATTACTGTCCACATCATCTCCTCTGGTTGATAAAAATATGCCTGGCCTGTATATAAGACTAAAGGGACTAAAAACATTTTAACTGCTGGTATCGTAATATCCATATAACAGAGCTTCCATTCTCTCAATTTTTGTATCATCTTTTGTTTGGTCTCTTCCTGCATATCCTTAGCTGCCACATCAGTATCATTTTTAATCCATACTCCAGAATACTTCATTTTGTCATGTCCCCATAAGTATGGATATTGCTGTACCAATTCGTATGTGGGTACATAGTTTTCTGCTACTTCTTTTGTTTTGACTTCATTTATTTTGTATCCTGAAAAGCTTTGAAATTGCCTCAATGTGTTCCACAGTACTCTAGTGTCCCTTTCTGATTTTGTCAGGTATAAAATCATGTTATCTGCAAGAAGAGCCAGCATCTCTTGACTAGCAAACCAATTATATCCTTGAATTTCTGAGTCCCTTACTTTCTTTGCCAATTATTCTAAATATAATGCAAACAACAAAGGGGAGAGTGGACACCCCTGCTTAGTTCCTCTGCTCAAACAGAAATTTTCAGAGAGGACCCCACCCACATTTTACCTCAGATCCCCCATATATCCTCCTAATCAGCCCTGTATGTTTTCATGGAATGCAAATGCTTCCATTGCTCTGCTCATAAAGTCCCACCTCACTGTGTCAAATGCTTTCTCTGCATCAAGACCTACCAACAGCGGTATTTTCTGACATTTTGCTTCCCTCTGGATCATCAATGTTCTGTTAATTTTGTTGAATGTCTGCCTCTTCCCCTCCACAAAGCCACATTGAACCATATCTGTCACTTTTGGTATCACTTCTGCCATTCTTTTAGCCATTATAGACATAAACACTTTATAAGTATGATTTAGCATTGAAATGGGCCTGTATGAAGCTGGATCTATGGGCCTTTACCCTCCTTAGGTATTACAACTACTACCACTTTCTTCCAGGATGTTGGTACTTCTCCTCCTCTTAAAATACTGTTAAAGCCTTCCAGAGCTTTACCAGTTTTCCCCTCCTAGCTTCCATGCCTCCACAGGAGTACCATCTGTTCCTGGGTACTTTCATGTAGATTGGTTATACATCACCCTTTTAATCTCATCTCCTCCTATTCTGTTAGATGTTCATGTGTCACTGTTGCAGTCATTATCTTTACCAAGCATTACCACCTGCCTCTCTTCTCCAAATCCAGGGCAGGGTTTGCCTCTGCAGTCTTGCAGGGCATCCTAGCCAGCCCCTAGTTGCATTGACTGCCTCCACCCTTTTCCTCAGCTTTGGGAATCAACCCAAATGTAATGACTGCAACAGTTAAAAAAGAAGAACATAGTACAGTTGTGTACACTTACCATAAATGTAGAAGTTCAAGTGTATTCACTGTTGCAGTCCTGGTTTCCCTTCCTCTATTCCCCTTTTTTCTCTTTCTCCTTTTATTAACTTTCTACCTTGTTGTTCTCCTTAACGTACAAGGGACTTTTTGGTTTTTATTTTACACTGGTGAGGTTTCTTTCACCAGAACCTCACCTCATACTTGGGGGCTCCTGACAGGTTAGGGCAAGAAAAACTGATGTAATGGCATCAGCTGCCTTACTGTGTACTACTGATGACCTGACGTCAGTCTTCCAGCGACAACAACCGATGCAGAATTACTACGTCTCTGGTATTTGGGCTGGCCAAGGGCTACCCTGGCAGGGATAACCGTGCAAGACTGCAGAGGTAAACCCTGCCCTGGATTTGGAAAAGAGAGGCAGGTGGTAATGCTTGGTAAAGGTAATGACTGCAACAGTGAATACACTCGAACATCTACATTTATGGTAAGTGTACACAACTGTAATTTATTGAGCCTCATCTATTTCTAACCTTGGCATATTTCATTCTTCCATAAACATTTCAATTTGTATCTTTTCTTGATTTCCATATTTCTCTGCTTTATACAGACTTTCACAGAATTTCTGAAATATTCCTAATACTTCTACTGGATCCCTTGTAATCTTCCTTGTTGTAGGCTCCCTAAGCTTAGTAACGACCCTTTCTGCTTTCTGTTGCCTGAGTCGTCGTGCTAATATTTTTGTGCTCTGGAGTTATTTTCAAAAACAGTTGCTTCATGGTCTTTCTAATTTCATGCATATTATCAAGGTAATCCCTTATTTTCTGTTTAGCATTCTGAAGTTGCTCCTCTACTACGTCTGAGAGAGCCCCCTATTTTGGAAAATTTTAACAGTGGTCAGCCCCTCGAAATTATTCTTGTTACTTCTTGATCATATCTCCATTTCTTTTATTTCCACCCTATATTTAAACTCCATTTTAATTCTTTCCAACTCTCTAGTTATATTTTCAGAAATTTCTATCTTCTCTAATAGCTCATGAATAATTTAAACTACCAATTCCTTAAATTCCTCTCTTTTCAAGAGATAGGTGGGAAAGTGCCAGTGTCTTGTTTTTATTTCACCACCCTGTCTTTTTTATTGGTGCATGATCTGAAATAATTATTGGGAGTGTATCCAACACCTTCAGTTAAATGCACATGTTCCTTCGAAATATAAATTCTCTCTAGCCTAGCCCAACTTTAGAGAATAATTATATATAAATTCACTCTGAACTCCTAGTACTTACTGAATTCACATCTTCCATGCCAAATGCTTTCATAAATTTATTTAAAAATCTACTTTCCTTTGTAATATTTTCCTTTCTAGGCCCTCCAGACACATCTTCACTATTGCAAATCAAATTGCATTCCCCACGTATAATGCTGAAAGCTGATTATATCTCCCAGAATTTTCTTAAACTCCATTATAACAGTTTTCGGTGGAATATAAATACATGCCAGTGTCATCCACCTCCCTTGCCAGCAGCTCCTTAGTACTGTAAACCTGCCATTAATATCCTTTTCAATTACTATTTGAGCTCATCTTGCAATTAATATAAGTACTCCTCTCTTTACCTCAGGTATTCCACTGAATAACTATCATTAAAAACTTTCTTTAACAAATTCACATATTCATTTCTTTCCAAGTGTGTCTCCTGAAGCCTAGTTATTTGCAGTATATAGTTCACTACTTTCTTTTTTGTAATTATCTGTGAGACCATTCACATATGAAGACATTGTAGAAAGCATCAGATTCTTGAGAGATTATTATTCCCCACCTTTAATGTATAACAGCTTTTTGTTATAAATGTCTAGTTCAGCTTTTGTGTCACTTGCATGTACTGTTTGGCAGGTTAATCTTTTATGCGGTTTGTCATCTCCATTTGAGCCTATGTCACATCTTACAGAACATTTTGTTTTATTGAAAATCCTAAAACAAAAATGCACACACACACCATAAAATCTATTAACTTGGCACACAAAACTGCAGGTTAATCTTTTATACAGTTTGTCATCTCCATTTGAGCATATGTCACATTTTACAGAACTTTATTTTATTGAAAACCCTAAAACAAAAATACACACACACACCATAAAATCTATTAATGTGACACACAGAACTGTGCATATCTTCAAATATTGAAGTTGTACCTCCTAATAAGAACTAATGTTCCAAACTGACAGCCACACACAGAGACTTGAGCTAACCTGAAAAAAAAAGGTTATCCATGCAGTTCTATTAAGTGCTGTCTGCTTTTGTTTTATCTTTATAGCTCTCTCAGCTGGAAGAACCTTGAATGCTTTCAGAAAACATTTTCCTCAAGCCATTTCTTTTTATCAGATTGTCTGCCAGAGACATGAGATCCAAACACAAAACCGTTTACTAGTAAAAGATCCTTATAATAATATTTCGGTATTCTTTTTCATTTACTTTTTTTCTCATAAAACTCATTTGTAGATTAAGCTGGTGGCCTTAACCCAGTCATTCCCTTATGTAAGACTGAGAAACAGCACACTATTTTTTCTACTGCCATGCTGTTTTAACCAGATTTTTGTTACATTGCAGTGCTTACAAGGAGAAAGAGAAAAGGGAGAAAAAAACAGGAGCACCTATTTACATTTGTATCCCCATTAAACTCAAAAATAACTGAAAACTTTATAACATGCAAAGAATATCATGCACCATTTAAATTTTTAAAAATATTGTTGTGCTTAAAGTTAACTTTCTCCCTCCCCTTCTCCTAAATGTGTGTATATATGGCCTGCTTGCTGTACTCTGCCTGAATATTGCTGATCTGTGGCTTTTTATTTTGAATTGTATCTTTTCATTTAAGGTTTTATCACTTCTATGTTGTATCTTATTCTTGTATTACATTTGTTTTGTTTTACGTTTTCTGTTCTGTTGGAATTTTAAGACTTCTTGGCTAAGGTCAATTAAAAAGTTAACAAAGAATTCCTTTACAAACAGTGAATAACATCAGTTAATTAGTGGGAGGAACCGAGAAACAGCACTGCTCTTTTTGTTTGAAATATTTCTGTTTAGCTGAAGTGTTTGTTTGGCCTGCTTTCTGTACTCTGCCTGAATATTGCTGAACTCTGGCTGCATTTTATTTTCCCTCCCGCCACACAATTGTTGTACTCTTAAATTTTAATTTGGTGACTTTTGAGTTGCCAACCCCTACTATAAGTCTGATTTTCGCCAGTCCCATCTTATTAGCTCATTCTACTGAGTACAGAGAGGTCATTTGCAAAGGCCCACACCCTTACTTTCTCAACCTTGAATTATCTTCTGTTTCCTCCCTTCCCACTTAACGTAAAATAAATTGCACTTTATTCAGCTACTTTTGCTTTTAGTGTTTCTTCCTACTTTATTTTGATTGTACTGCTTGTTCTTAAAAGTGTTCAATTGCATTTATTCTGCTGTATTTATTACTGCTTGTTAGTAGCCTGATTAAATTTTTACTGTTATTCTAAGCCTTTTGGTTTAAGCACTTGGGCTTCAAGCAAGTTGTTTTACAATATGAATGTTTGTGGTCTGCACTCTTGTGGCAGGAGAGGTAGCTTACATCCTTTTAAGTTGAGAATTGCTGGTCGAAGGCTTAGTGTGTCTGTTATTCTAAAAGTATCTTAGTTTTGGTTTAAGCACTTGGACTTCAGGCCAGTTATTTTACATTAAGAAGGTTTGTGGTCTACACTCTTATGGGAGGAGAGAGTAGCTTCTGCCTTTCTGAGCTGAGAATTTCTGGCTGAGGGCTTATTGTACCTGCTTATTCTAACTGTTATTTTTTTCAGAAATTGGTGCACTTTGCTTGCTGTAGCATAGACTACATTCTGTTTGTATAACTTGATCACTAAACCAGACCATCTTTTGTTGGAGAGGGTTCGCCTGCACCCTAGTGGGAGGAGTATACAGTTAGAACTCATCTGATTGAAGGTTGCTGGAACAGAGCTCAGTTTTGAGCTTTTTTACTGGCTAATTTCTTTAATCAGTTTGCGTTCATTTGCTACATAGCACCATGTTTGTGCATCGCACATTACTGCACAGTGGTGGACACCATTGGTGGTTATAGACGCAAACACTTTTGCCTGCAAATATTCCCTTGGTACTCTGCTGATGCTCCTTCTATGAGTTGTTGTGATTGTCCCTCATTGATAGGTGATACATTCAGCAAAGCTCCTGTGGTACCAGCACAGATCCTACCCACTAGCCCTTCGTATTTTTTGTCCACTTCTCCTGTCCTCTACTTTACCTGTTCCTTCCTGTCCTCTCCCTGTTTTCTGACCACATCAGCTTACCTTGTATTATGGATGAACAGTTTCCCACAGTTTCTCCAGCCAGCTTGGTCGACATGGCTATCCTGAGGCTATGTAACAATTGCCTCATGTACACTGACAACCCACTTCTTCTAGTCCACACAAATTCAATATGTGAGAGATGCATGTATATAAAAAACCTAGAATTGGGCTCTGTCACTCATCAGTCAGTCCATCTGATGTTAAGCAGGTTGTCAGCATGCACACACCACCTCCTGCACCTGCCAAACCAACAACACATAAACTTACATATGCAGAGGTCCTTACAAGAAGCTTACCTAAACATCAGAGACCTCAGAAACACAACCATGCTTTTACATAATACATCCTCTGAAGAACATAGTACACATAATATATCACACACCAGTGTCTCACCAGTCAAGCCCCTAAGGTATAACACAAAAACAAATATCTTAGTCATAGGTGACTCAACAGAAAGAGACAGATGTGCCTCTCACCAGGATGAATAAAGAAAAGGTCACAGTCAGCTGTCTGTCAGGTGCCAGGATCTGCCACATCACACAAGCACTCAAGTCTCTCAACAGGCTAACACAGAAGGTCTTTGGCTAACAAAGTTCGCAGATGACTACAAACTAGGAGCTATAATCAAATCTCCTAATGATGTGAACATCCTACAAAAGGGCCTCACTGAGACAGATGCCTGGTGTCAAAGCCATGGCCTCAAGCTCAATGCCAAAAAGTGCATTGTCATCCCTTTTGGTAAAACCTCTGTACCCATGAACTACCACATAGGCAGTAGTCTACTTAACACTGAAAGTGTGATGAGACCTTGGGACACAGGTGGACAGTTGTCTCTCCTTTGATAATCACATCACCACAGTAGTCAGGAAATCCTTCTACGTGGCACACCTCATCACAAAAGGTTTCTCATCCAGGAAAAAAGAGGTCATTGTTCCCCTCTACTCATCACTCATTAGACCCATTATAGAGTACAACGCCCCTTTTGGTATGTACCTCACAAGACATCTACAATAACTGGAAAGGCCACAGAAATACCTCACAAAGAGGATTACCGGCCTCAAATAGATGCCCTACACAGACCGTCTCAGAAAACTGCAGCTTTACTCTGTCGCATATTGCCTACTCAGAGGCGATCTCTGCCTAACATACAAAGCTATGTCAAACCCAGAGCTGTTGGACATGCTCCATGTAAAGAAATCCCAATCCCTCCGAGCTACACGCTCTAGGGACCTAAACCTTGTCACCACAATAAACAGAACATGCTGGAGGGATAGATTCCTATCTCAGAGACTTCCCATACTCTGGAACAAACTACCTATTTATATCAAACAAAGCTCCTCATTAGCACTCTTCAAGAAAAAATCTTGTTGATTGGATGGGAGATAGGAAATTCACCCCGGGGATCACTTTTGTGGCTCTGCTTGAGAGGGGCAGAGGAAAATAAATTTCTTGGGTGGCAAAAGCCAGGGTACTGTTTGGCTAGGCTTATATAGGCCCTAGGGCCAATAGCCTAGTACCTACCTATGAACAATAGGCACTGTTATGACTCTGTCATAGTCCATGTTGGTCTGAACAAAGTGAGACATACCTCACTGGACTATATGAAGAGAGACATGACTGAGCTATCGAATTGTGTTAGGCAGGTATGTCACTAGCCTTAAGCAGCATTTTACCTTCACCTACCTTCACCTAGGATGATACCTCAATACAAACAAAAAATTATTGATTCAAATTGGCTTAGTGTCTCATGTCATTCAAAGGGAATCCAGTGTCTGTCAGCCTGGGATGACATTGTAAACAGATCTCAGTACTTTGCCAGAGATGGTCTTCACCTGTCTCCCCTGGGATTTTGGTTAATGGCTAAGGCTTTTTGCCAACCTCACAGTGCCTTTTTTAGGCAATGTCACAAGAACAAAATTCCTAATGTAAAAATACCCTCTACAACCAACCTCAAGGTCATGCTGCTAAACAGTAGGAGTCTAAAAAAGAAACTGCACTCAGTGGAAGCAGTCCTCACCCTGGAAGATGCTGACATTTGCGCAGTCACTGAGACCTGCAGAGATGACTCTAGCTGTACCAGGTTACATTTCTTTCCACATGTTCAGACCACAAACTGAAGGCATGAGAACTAAAGGAAGTAGTGCATCGATATTCATTAAAGATAAATACACCTCTAGATTAGTTAAGCAGCACTATTCCCATAAATTAGTTTGGGTGCAATTGACTCTAGGTCATTGCCAGCTATAGGACCCCTTCCATGATTTAGGACATCCACTCAGCCTACTTGTATACAACCAAACACCCTGGTTTTTGATGACTTTAATTACCTGTCCATAGACTGGGTAAATTATACTACTTCTAACTTACTTGCCTACAGGTTCCTGGACTTCGTTAACTCCAATGCCGTGGACCTGCTGGTTGACAAGCTCACAAGGGGCTCAAGCATTCTGGATCTACTGCTCACTAACATGGGGAATCACTGCACCATCCCCATTGTGTGGCCATCCCTGGTGTGATCCGACCACAAATCATCTCACTAGAAGTAACTATAACATAAGACCCTCCTTAGCAACAACTATACTAAACTTCTCGAAGGCCAATTACAACCACTTACATGTTGGCATAAATAGCTTTATAGCCCCGCCCCCCACTGATGGAACAGACACCTATGCTGAGTTACACACCAATGCTTTATACAAGCAGCTGTATAATTGTATTGACTCTGCTGTACCTGATAGAACCAAACAGGGAAAAACAAACCTGCCTGGTAGACAACTGCCATTATTAAGGTATACAGTAGGAGAAAGAAATTGCTGTCTAAGAGCAGGAAGGAATGGTCTCAAAACTGGAAATACCCCCTCCTCAACCTAACAAGCAAATAAGACTCCTAGTGAAGTACTCCAAAGCTAACTTTGAATCCAAATTAGCTTCCCTAACTAAAGATGACTACAAGGCATTGTTTGTTACATCTGTAACCTCAAAGTTTCATATGTAGATACTAGGCTATCGGCCCAAGGGCCTACATAAGCCTAGCCAACAAGGTTCCCTGGCGTACGCCACCCAAAAAAGTTATTTTCCTGTGCCACTGTCGAGCAGAGACACAGAAGTGATCCCTGGGGTGTATTTCCTATTTCCCATCCACTCATCAAGATTTTTCTTGAAGAGTGCTAATGAAGAACTTTGCTTGACATAGATGAGTAGCCTGTTCCAGAGTATGGGAAGTCTCTGGGACAGGAATCTATCCCTCCGGCATGTCCTGTTTATTGTGGTGATAAGGTTTAGGTCCCTAGAGCATGTAGCTTGGAGGGATTGGGATTTCTTTAGGTGTAGCATGTCCGACAGCTCTGGGTTTGACATAGCTTTATATGTTAGGCAGCGATCGCCTCGGAGTAGGCGATATGCTGCAGAGTAAAGCTGGAGTTTTTTGAGGCGGTCAGTATAGGGCATTTGTTTGAGGCATGCAATCCTCTCTGTGAGGTACTTCTGTGGCCTTTCCAGCTGCTGCACATGTCTTGTGAGGTACATTCCAAAAGGGGTGTTGTACTGTATAATGGGTCTAATGAGTGTTAAGTAGAGGGGAACAATGACCTCTTTTTTCCTGGATGAGAACCCTTTTATAATGTGTGCCACATAGAAGGACTTCCTGACTACTGTGGCAATGTGACTATCAAAGGAGAGACTATTGTCCACCTGGGTCCCAAGGTCTCTTATCACACATTCAGTGTTAAGTAGATTGCTACCTATGTGGTAGTTCATGGGTACAGAGTTTTTACCAAAGGGAATGACACTGCACTTTTTGGCATTGAGCTTGAGGCCATGGCTCTGACACCAGGCATCTGTCTCAGCGAGGCTCTTCTGTAGGATGTCCACATCATTTGGGGACTTGACTATGGCTCCTAGTTTGCAGTCATTTGCGAACTTCATTAGCCAGAGGCCTTCTGTGTTAGCCTGTACTTCAGAGAAGTACATACCAGCTAGGAGAGGTCCCAGGACGGAACCCTGTGGTACTCCACTTGTCACTGCTTTGAGGTCAGATTTGGGGTCTGCAACTTTTACAGTGTGGGTTCTGTCAGTGAGCCAGTTGGCAACCCATCTTGAGTTTAGCTATAACTCCAGAATGGGTGATGGTGTTGAAAGCCTTGGCGAGGTCAAGAAAGGCTGTGTGAACCACCTTACCCTCATCTACGGCTTTGGTGACTGCCTCAAAGAAGTCTATCAGGTTCAGGAGGCATGATCTGCCTTTCACAATCCTGAACTGGGTGGGATCCAGAGTTTGGAGGTTACCAATGTCTTTGTTTATGAGTTCCATGGTGATACGTTCCATGGCCTTGCAAACCAGGCTTGTCAGGCTAAGAGGTCGATAGTTCCCGGGATCAGTGGTGGCTCCCCCTTTTTGGAGTGGGATAACTGTTGCTGTGCGCCATTCAATGGGCACAAAGCCTGATGCGAGGCTATTATTGAACATGGTGCTTAAGTGGGGAGCCAGCTTGTTCTGAAGTTCATGTAAAACACAGCTTGGGATGTTGTCCGGTCCCATGGATGCTGTGTTTTTGGCTTTAGAGAGTGCTGCTTTTACCTGCGTAGCTGTGATTACAAGGACTCTGCATTCTTCCTGTATAGATATGGGCCCTTTAGGGGGTGAGGAGGGGACTAAAGTTAGCACTGAACCTGTCTGCCAGGATATTGGCAATATCAGTTGGTTCTGTAATTTTCGTGCCTTTGTGCTGTAACTCAGAGCAGATCTGGGTGTTGCCATTGAGATTCTTGACATAGCTATAGAATGCTTTGTGGTTGTCCTTAGAATTAGTGGCTATTTTGTTTTCATAGCTAGCTTTGGAGGATCATATACGGGATCTCAGCTTCTTACTGAGGCTGACCAGGGAGCTCCTCCACTCATGGGATTTTACTCTCTTTTGCAATAGTTTCTTCCTTCTGCTGTACAGTTTGTTTATGGCAGGGGACCACCAGATTGGCTTCCTTTTTTAAGGTAAGGTAAGGCCCAGATTTGCACTGAATTCATAGTTAATGGTACTACATATATAAAACGTGTGGATATAGTAAACCTGCTACCTGACAGGTTTAGTAAAAACCTAAATTCCCTGACCCCGCCACATATACCCCAAATCATACCAAACACCTGTTCCCTGCCTAGCATCTGTGAGGAGCAAGTCTTAATGCTCTCTCCAAGGCCAAAAACACAGCCTCTGTGGGATCAGACAACATCCTAGGCTGTTCTTTACATGGGTTAAAACAGGAATTAGCATCACCATTGAGCATGCTTTTCAATCGCAGTCTAAGCACTGGTTTCATCCCAATGGAATGGAAAACAGCTACCATCATCCCTTTGCACAAAGGGGGGTGGTGCATCCACAGAGCCCGGGAACTATAGACCCATTAGCCTAACCAGCCTTAACTGCAAAGCCATGGTACAAATCATCATGGACCTTATTAACAAAGATATCGTAAATCTCTAAATGCTCGACCCCACCCAGTTTGGCTTTGTCAAGGGGAGATCATGCCTGTTAAACTTAGTGGACTTCTTGAGACAGTCACCAAAGACCTAGATGAGGGCAAATCTGTGCATACAGCCTACCTAGACCTAGCCAAGCCCTTTGACAGAGTCCCAAATAAGGCATCATTGATATTCACCCAGCTGGGTATCAACCCATATATTGTCAGATGGGTTGCAAATTGGCTCACTGATAGAACTCATACGGTCAAAGTAGGGGATCCACCTCCTCCAGCAAACCCATAACCAGTGGTGGTCCAGAGGGATTAGTTCTGGGACTTCTATTGCTTGGAATCTACTTCTCCAAAGTACAGGCTAAAATTAGAGGACTGCGGCTCATAAAGTTTGTGGATGACTGCAAACTGGGAGCTATCATTGAAACCCTTAGTGATGTCACCGTCCTGCAAGAAGGTCTTTTGCAAACTGATGACTGGTGCCAAAGTCATGGTCTTAAACTTAATGCAAAAAATGCATTATCATCCCATTTGGCAAGAGTGATGTTCCTGCAAAATTAGTGATGTCACCGTCCTGCAAGAAGGTCTTTTGCAAACTGATGACTGGTGCCAAAGTCATGGTCTTAAACTTAATGCAAAAAATGCATTATCATCCCATTTGGCAAGAGTGATGTTCCTGCAAAAATTGTTCAGGATACGAATATGTATATGTATGGTTTGGTATTCGTATCTGCTATGTTGGTGTTAAACATTGAGTATTATACAATTGCAATGTTGAACTTGTATTATCTACAAGCATATTATTTCAATTTATTATAATCTATAATATAGCTGAGAATGAGGCCACTATACTCTTTTTGCCTTATTTTGTAATATATTATATGATCAGTACTTGGTTCATTATTATTCAGTTCTTTTGAACTTGTGGTTATCACCCTTCAAACTATATATATACTAGTGGTGTATATTTTCTGCTTTTTTACACTATGATATGCATTCACAAATAGTGACTATGGTATTGGTCTATTACCTTGTAATATGTATGTCATATAATGGCTTACTTCCAGAGCTTTGATTTTTATCTTTAAAAATATGACTTAATATCTATATCTGGCATTTTTATGTCACTGGTCATATGCTTTAATCAAGAATGGAACATGCACTTTGTTACTCCAGCCACTGGGTGGTGCTGTAATATTGCTTCCAGGTAATCAGAGACTAGTATAAATGCAGGCTGCTTCATTTCATTTAAAAAAACGTTATTGTATTCATTGATAAAGGCTGAATAGCCGAAACCGGTCTGGATTTGAAGGAATTATAAATAAATAATCATTATTTCTTCATTACTGCGTGTTCACTATCGTTTTTTGCTGGTCGTTGGTGGTTCCTGCAAAACTACCACATCAATAGCAATACCCTAAGCACACAGTCACTGGTGAGAGCTCTGGGCATACAGGTTGACAGCAACCTTGACTTCCATCACCATGTCTCCACAGTGGTAAGAAGGGCATTTTATATTGCTTTTTTAGTAAGAATGGGCATTGCCTCCAGCAAAAAAGGTTATAACCCCCTGTACTCTTCCCTCATCAGGCCAATAATAGAGTACAGTGCTCCCTTTGGTACATTCCCTTCCAAACACCTACAGCAATTGGTGAGACCAAGAGACCACAAAGGTTCCTTATGAAAAAAATTCAGGGTTGTCAATATCTGTCTTATGTGGACAGACTGAAATCATTGTCACTTTACTCTGTGTCATACAGCCAGCTCAGAGACGACCTGTGTCTTGCATATGAGCAATCGCTGACCCAGCTTCGATGGAAATGGTGAATTTTCGCAATTCAGATGGAACAAGGGTCACTTGCTCAAAGGCCCTTAAGCAGGTATGTGATTGTGACGCCCAGGCACTGGCCCAGTAATCAAGGAGCCTCAATCCTCACCCACTAACACAAGTGGAAGGGGCATCCACATTGGGAAGGATAACAAATACACACACACAGTAATGTACAATTTTCCTTAAGAGCACACAGAGATCACAGTCAGTCTGGGGCTGGTTTCTCTTTCGCTCCAGATCCCCAATAAGACTCCCCACTGGCACAGCTATAGGGTACCGATCTCAGCTGAGTAGTCAAGCCAGAACCTCAAGTGCCCTCTCTGACCAACCACTGCTTCATGTCCCTGCCCAAGTAGCTGACACACACTTTGAGATTTGGTTTATATACAAATGCACAAACACTCCTGGGGAAGGCTGGCTTAGGTTGCCCAGCTATGCCCCCTCCTGCCAGCCTATAAGGTAGTAATCACTGCCACCAACTACTCATCAGCTACTAAAAAGGCCCTTGCCAAAGGGTGTCCAGTTATACTGTGCAATATTATTATCCAAATGGTAAGTGGATGAACAGCAAGGCTTATTGGAGTAGCTTTGTACTGTATCACCAAATACATGCAAGTACACTAGAGCTTAAATTATCTCTACACAAAACAACCACAGTTGAAAGTTTTAAACATATTTAATAAATAATAAAAGCACAAGACACATTTTCTCAGTTCAACGAGTTCAGAAATCACAAGAAAATGCTTTTAAAATAATACTGTAGAATAGTCTGACATAAAAATAGAAAACAGGTAGACTAAATCTGACTAAATTTCTATCCAACTCTAAGAGCAGTTACAGTTCTAAATAAACTTGCATATAATGCAAAGGCAGAGTAGTGGTGAGTGGATGTTCTTCAGACAAAATCCAAAATGCTGTCTCTTTCTGTCAGAGATCCCTTAAGTTGACAATACATCACTGCTGTCTCACTTTAGATTACGTCATTCTTGACACTTCTCTGGTTTCCAGGCTACCGGAAACTAATTTATATTTCTTAGTTAGCTTGCACCTGCCCAGGAAGCCATAAGAATAAAATACATTATACATGTAAAACCTTGCAATTAACTCTGGTCTCAAACAATAGAAGGAATTTGTTAGTCCAGACATTGTCTCTGAGCTTTGAGATCAGTCATACAATGCTTGACTCATCAGCTTTCTTCCAGCAGCGTGTACGGTGGTTACATTTTTGAAGTTCAATTTAATGCAGTTTTCTTACACTTAAGAGGACAAGCCTGTGGATTATATTCATATCTGCAATGACATAGAATTATCTACAAAATTATATCTAGCTAGGCTGGCAGCTTTCATATATCTTCCCCTCCGGAGAACTCAAGCTAGTTTTTCAAGTGACCCTTGAGAAACATTGCTTGAAAGGGTTAGATCTGAGTATACCTTACCCCATTCCCTGTCTTGAGAGCCCATCTGCGTTGGCATTGCTAATTCCACTGTGGTGCTGCACTGACACATATGCTTGCAACCCTAGGCTCCATCTTAGCAACTTGGCATTTTGCTGGCTGGCTCAGTATAACCATGTTAGGGGATTATCTGTAACTACAGTGAATTTTCTTCCATGCAGATAAGGCTGCAGTTTCTGTAGTGCCCACACTATGGCTAGACATTCCTTTTCTACAGCTGCATAGCATTCCTCCCTGGGTTGAAGACTACTATTGACGTAAACCACTGAGTGCTCTTCTCCCTCTGAAGAAATCTGTCTCAGTACAACCCCCACCCCATGGTTCAAAGTATCCACCTGCACAACAAATTCTTTGCTGTAATCTGGACTGGCTAATACAGGGGGTCCTCTCAAAACTTCTTTAAGCTTCTGGAATGCCTGCTCAAATGCTGGGGTCCACACTACCTTATCTGGCCTTTTTTCCTGGTCAGGTCTGTGAGGGGAGCAGTCATGGTACTATAACTGGGGATGAACTTTCTGTAGTACCCTGCTGCATCCTAAGAATACCCTCACACTTTTTGGTAACAGGTGCAGGCCATGCCTGAATGGCTTCCACTTTGGCAGGTCCTGGCCTGATCTTACCACTCCCCACTCTATCTCCCAGGTAGAAGACCTCTGCCGTACCCACCTGACATTTGCTCAGCTTAATGGTCAGCCCTGCCCTTTGTAGTCTGCCCAGCACCTCCCTGACATGTTGAAGGTACTCTTGCCAGAAATGGCTGTAGATGCAATATCATCTAGGTAAGCAAGGGCAAACCCTCCTGCTCTTGCTAGGATATGATCTCCCAACCTCTGGAAAGTTGCTGGGGCATTTTTCATCCTAAAGGGCATCTTTGCGAACTCATACAAGCCAAAAGCGGTCACAAAGGCTGAACTCTCTCTCTAGCACTTTGAGTCAAGGGGACCTGCCAGTAACCCTTGGTAAGATCAATGGTTGTAAGATATTTAGCCCCACCCAGCTGCTCTAGGGCCTCATCTGTCTTAGGCATGGGGTAAGCATCTGACTCTGTGTGACGATATTTAATTTCCTATAGTCCACACAGAACCTGGTGCTGCCATCCTTCTTTGGCACCAGCAACCACTGGGGAGGCCCAGGGACTGTTGGACTCTTAAATTACCCCTTGTTCCAACATCTCCTGTATCTCCTCCCTCAGAGTCTGTTTGACTCTCAGGCACCTTATAAGCAGCCTGTCTAATAGGCCTTTCGGGTCCTGTATCCACCTGGTGCTGCACCAGGTGGGTGCACCCTGGTTTCTCAATAAATGAACATGTCCCCAAACTCCTGTAACACTGCTTGGATTTCTCAAACCTGGGTAAGGGGTAACTGCTGGGACACTGCTACACCTTCCACTGAGGTGTCTGTCCGAGCCTCTCTGAGGAGATCATTCACCAGATCTCCCTCAGACTTCTCCTGCAATCCACTACAAATACTCAGCACAAGGGCTTCTCTATCATGGTAAGGTTTCATCGTGTTAACATGGTACAATTTGTGCCCTTGCCTCCTGCCTAGCAGTTCTGCCATGTAGTTAACATCACTTACATTTCTTAATACTTTGTAGGGTCTCTCCGAAGTTGCTTGCAGCTTGATGTGTCTGACAGGAATGAGAACCATTACCTGCTACCCTACAGCAAATTCTCTAGCTCGAGCATTCCTGTCATACCAGACCTTTTTCTGCTGTTGGCCTTCTGCCCGGTTCTCCTGGGCCAAGCCCATGAGTTCCAAGAGCCTTGCCCTGAGGTTTAGGCCATATGCCACAACAGACTTCTTGTGAGATTCATACTCACCTTCACATTCATCACAAATTAAATCTACATGTTCCCTCACCCTGTGCCCATACAGCAACTCAAAGGGTGAAAAAACTGTGGATTCCTGTGGAAACTCTCCGTAAGCAAACAGATGGGGCAAATAATTGTCCCACTCCCTCTTAAACTGGTCTGCAAATACCCGTAGCATGGACTTGATTGTAGAGTTTAACCTCTCAACAAGACCATTAGTCTGGGGATGGTAGGGGTGGTCTTCAGGTGCTTCACCCCACAGTACTTCCACAGACAAGCCAACAGGTCTGATATGAAATTTGCATCTCTGTCAGTCAGTATTTCTTTTGGGAAACCTACCCTGCTGAAAACCTCTAACAAAGCATTTGCTACCTTTTCTGCCTCAATGGAAAACAACACCACTGCCTCAGGGTATCTTGTAGCATAATCTATTACCACTAAGATATACTTTTTCCCTATGGAACTTGGCGTACTCAGAGGCCCCACAATATCCATAGCTACCCTCTGAAATGGCTCCTCAATCACAGGCAAAGGCATCAAAGGAGCTCTCACCTTGTCTCTTGCCTTGCCTACTTTTGGCACTGCTCAAATGTCCTGCAGTACCCTGTTACATCTCTGGAAATTCCAGGCCAATAGATATTCTGCATAATATGTCTCTCTCTATGTTTTATGCCCATATGACCTGCAAAGGAAATATCATGGGCTATGGCTAGAAGCACCAGATGGTAGGCTCTAGGCACTACCAACTGTTGTATTCTCTCACCTTCTAGTCCTCCATCAGGGGTCCACTCTATACAGTAACCCTTTGTTCCAGTATACAGATTCCCCCTTTCCTTGAGAAACAGGTGCCTCACTAGCTACCTGCCTTAGGCCTTGTAATATAGGGTCTGAGAGCTGAGCCTGTCTCAACTCTGTTTGTAACCCTTCCCAGCTCTCCTTCCATAGGAGGTCTGGCATCTTCTGACAGTGGAGCCTCACTGTCAGCTTGGGTACGACTACTCACCTGTACCTTTGCAGTCACTTTGTCCAAAGGAACATCAGTACCCACAAGCAGTGGTGGCTCACCTTCAGTCTCACTGCTGCAGAGTAGCTCCCTCCCTGAAGTTAACCACCTCTCCAGTCCTGGCTGCAAGTATGTGGTCTGAATGGGTCTCCCCCAAGCTACCATACCCACATGCTTGTCTCCTAGCCTGACTGTGCTTAACTGCATAAACACATGGTACTGACTCATCAGGATTTTTCCCTATCAGGACATCTGCAGGATGGTAGTTCGGTAACCATAACCATTTTGTCTCAAGACAACCTCCTATTGGCATTTTGTCTTTTCCACTAACTGGCTCCCTCACATTTTGTTCCCCACCTTGCCTTCGTGGACATCTGCATGCCACAAGGCCCCACTGGTTCCACTGAAAACATTTAACCCTAGGTTCTGGATGTGTGCCTGGACTAGTGAGCTCCCCTGCTACTGGCAGATTCTGTTGAGACAGTCTGGGCTGCCCACCATGGGTTTCTTTAAACCCATGAGCAGTACTAGGGGTCCCTTTCCTGTGCAGGGATGCCCTGCTTGCTAGGTATAGGTCTCCCTTCTTCCCCATCTCATCTGAAGTAGCACATTGTCAGATCCTCATGTCCTCAGGCAAAGTGCTAAGGGCTTGTTCCCTCACCAAAAGGTCTGCCAGCCCTTCAACAGTGGTGACCTGACATCCACTTACCCATCTATGAAAATAAGTGCTCAGTTCAGCAACATAGTCCCACGCATTTTCATCTGCCTTGCGTCTATGCTCACAAAACTTTTTCCTGTAAGTTTCAGGTGTTAGCTTAAAAAATTCTAACAGACAATTCATAACAGCATTTTAATCAAAAAAATTTGCAATCAGATAATTTAGACAGCACAGTTACCGCTTTACCATGGAGTAAGGTGTTCAGGTACTGTACCCAGAGCCTTTGGTCAACATCATACTGTTTACATACCCTCTCAAACATATGAATGAAACTATCAAAATTATCCCCTTCTGTAAACTGCAGAAGAAATTTACTGAACGTTTGTGCTTCTGGGGTCCAGTTACTCCCTTCCCCATTACCTCCATGAATCTGGTGAAATGTCAGCATCTCCTTTTTGTTCTGCCTCTGCCTCTGCTTCTCCTCAGCTTCCAGACATAGCAGTTTCTCATTCTCCTCAGCCTGTAGACATCTCAGTCTCTCTGCTAATTCTGTTTAATGCCTGGCCTCCACCTCAAGTCTCTTTAGCTCCAGATGGATTTTAAGTCCTTTGCAGAAAGGTTGAGCTGTCCATTCTCTGAGTGTTGTACATCTCCACAGCCAGTCTGATTGTCCTCTTGATTGCTGTTTTCTAATACAGCTATGACCAAAGCTGCACTCATGTCTGCCTTAGTCAGATTTCCATGCACCAGTCCCTTAGCCTGGCACGTCTCAGCCAACTGGCTCCTTGTCAGCTTGCCATACTCCTCTGCTGACATGCTTGCCTACTCTCCCTGACTAAGCTAACAAAAGAAATAAAACAATTGTGATCTGAACTCTGAATATTCACTGTATGGCTGATTTAGAGTACAAAAACACTTTCAGTGATCACTCCCCACAAGCTACAGGAATTAATTTTCCACACCACTGCCAACCAATAAATATGAGATGTGGATATCCCACCACTGCCAAACAATTAATATGTGATGCCCTTGCACTGGCCCAGTAATCAAGGAGCCTCAGTCCTCACCACTAACGCAAGTGAAGGGTGTCCACATTGGGAAGGATAACAAATATACACACACAGTAAAGTACAATTTCGCTTAAGAGCACACTGAGATCACATTCAGTCTGGGACTGGTTTCTCCCTTTTTTTTTTCCAGATCCCCAATAAGACTCTCCACTGGCAGAGTTATAGGGTGCAGATCACAGCCGAGTAGTCAAGCCAAAACTTCCAGTGCCCTTTCTGTCCAACCAGTGCTTTATGTCCCTGCCCAAGTAGCTGACACACACATACTTTGAGATTTGGTTTATATACAAACACACAGACATTCCTGAGGGAGGCTGGCATAGGTTCTCCAGCTATGCCCCCTCCTGCCAGTCTATAAGGTAGTAATCACTGCCACCAACTACTTTTATTAGCTACTAAAGAGGTCCTAACCAAACGGTGTTCAATTATACTGTGCAATATTATTATCCAAATAGTAAGTGGACAAACAGCAAGGCTTATTGGAGTGGCTTTGTACAGTACCACCAAATACATGCAAGTACTCTAGAGCTTAAATTATCCCTACACAAAACAGCCACAGTTGAAAGGTTTAAAAAATATTTAATAATAAATAATAAAAAGACAAGGCAAACCTTCTCATTTTAACACAGTTCTAGTCCAGAGTTCAGAAATCACAGGAAAATGCTTAAAATAGTACTGTAGAATAGTCTGACATAAATATAGAAAATCGCTAGACTAAATCTGACTAAATTCCTATCTAACTCTCTAAGATCAATTACGGTTCTAAATAAACTTGAATATAGAGCAAAGGCAGAGTACCGGTGAGTGGATGTTCTTCAGATAAAATCAGAAATGCTATCTCTTTCTCTCTGAGATGCCTTAAATTGATAATACATCACTGCTGACTCACTTTAGATTACATCATTCTTGAGACTTCTCTGGTTGCCAGGCTACCAGAAACTCTACGTTTACATTTCTTAAGTTTTTTTTAGTAAACTTGCACCTGTCCAGGAAGCCATAACAATAAAATACATTATACATGTAAAACCTTGCAATTCACTCTGGTCTCAAAACAATAGAAGGAATTCCTCAAGTCCAGACATTGTCTCTGAGCTTTGACATCAAACAGTCATGCAATGCTTGACGTAGCAGCTTTCTTCCAGCAGAGTGCGCTGTGGTTACATTTTTGAAGTTCAACATTTAACATAGTTTTCTTAAATGTAAGAGGACAAGCCTGTGGATTATATTCATATTTACAATGACATAGAATGGTCTACAAAATTCTATCTAGCTAGGCTGGCAGCCTTCACACATCTTCACAGTGATATTAAAAGAACTTGCTGGAGACAGATTTGTGTAACAGAGGTTGCCCCACCTTTGGAACAAGCTTCCTATTCATGTTAAACAAACCCTCCATTGGCGCCTATTTAAGTGCAGTTTGGCCAGTTGGATGGGTAACTGGAAATTCACCCTGGGGGTTCCACCTATGTCCCTCTTGGACAGGGCAGTAGGTGCTGATTTTAGTGTCTGCTTGAAACAGACACCATTGGGAACATGGGTTGAACTTGGCTAGGTTTGTAAGGGCCCTGGGGCCATTAACCTAGTATCTGTTATGATCCTATGAATATTTTTCTGAACATTAATGACATGAAGTAGGACATATGCTTTAGAGTCCCTTACAAGTTTAACAAAGTCCAATATTTCCAGATTTTCTTGTTCTATTCCTGCTCATATCCATCTCCCACACCCTGTCTCTGCTTCATATCCAGTGCACTCTCAATTCTTCTAGTCAACTCTTGTGCTTTTTGTTCCCCTCTCTGAAGCATTTTCCATTGAAACACTGGGAAAAGTTTCACTGGTACAGTCTCTGTGGTCTTTATTACTAGAAGAACAAGAGGCAGGTTCTCCTGTTTCATAGCTCACTTTTTGTTGGAGAAACGTTTTCAATTCTTCCTTAGTGTGTACTCATTCAAAAAGTGATTTTGTTCCTCTAGGGAAAAATATTTTGAAGATAACTGGGTATAGCAGTTTGAATCTCATGCCTACTTCTTGACATTCTGTGCATAATTGGATACATTTTCTCTCTTCATCCTAGTGTACGAGTAGTCTTTCTCCACAAACCTTTTGCTGTCTCCCACTTTAAGTATTTTGTCCCTTTGCCACAGTTTTCTCAGAATCAACTCCTTCTGCTGGTAAGATTGCATCTTTACTATTAAAGGTCTAGGTTGTTTTCTCATAGTCAGGTTTGGAACATACACACAATGTGCCCTTTTAATTAATAGTTGTTATTGTGGCAAACCAGTTCAGTTTTTCATTTGTGCTTTCGTAAAATTAATAGTCTGTTCATTCCAGCGTCTCAAGTACAGCAGAAATTTTCAGTTTTTCCCTATATGCTCTGCCTTCTAATTCTGTTATTTTTTGAAACATCTCTTCTCTTATATTCAGTCATCATTTTCTTCATTTCAACCTCTGAGTGTTGCAGTTTTATCACCTTATCTGAATATCTGCTTAAAACTTCCATTTTTCCAGCCTTTTTTGTTTGAGTTGATATACTCCATCACTGTTTCATTTATTTTAGTCAGGGCTATGTGCAGTTGTCTTATACTTTCCTGTAGGTTTCTTTTGTTGAACAGCTACAGCATTTGTCCCAATCTGTGGTTTTTTTCGTCACCTTGTGTAACTGATTTTCCTTCAGGTTCTCTGTATTTCTTTTTTATTGGCATCCAGGCAGTGCACTTACTAGCCAGTTGCTGACATTTACCCAGAAATCTAGGTTC